>NC_088233.1:20688881-20873881 GCF_036934945.1 Oncorhynchus masou masou | reverse complement strand
TTTTCATCTGATTGTCAAACAGATCACTTCAAAAAGTAGGCTACTTGCACACCTTTGTCCACTCTAAAATAATTCCAGCATCTAAAACAGTACGCGCCATTTGACGAAAGAGTTGTAATGACATTTTGCAATTGACATTTGGCACACTTGATGTTCACTGGTGTCCGCGCGTCTCTCTGCCTTTCGTGATCACCTGGAACCACACTGCATTTTGGAGCGTATGCCACCCATTTTCAAGTTAATTCGCTCATTTCTCATGTGGGTGACAGGCAGTAATAGAATATGGTGTACCAGCCTACAGTTTTCTTTCTATCTTTGTTTTAAATCATTGTGACAGGCTTATGTTTTACTGTTACGCCATACCGGCACTATTTATTTTTTATGTAAAATAGGGAACTGTTGCATGAAGATGTACATAGTCACTCCGGCTTTGTGCACAATGTCCTCTGTAATGATTTATTTTGGACCAGGCTATAGTCCACTGGGCAGTTTCAACTCCACTCGACCTCCACCACGGCTAGCATAGCAGCATTTGACAAGCTCTCAAATGCTTATTTCTGTTTTGGCAACATCCCTAACAATGTCTTTATCTGTTTTTCAAAAGACTTTTGATATTTAGCTTAGAAATTGCAGTGAAAAGTTTCCTATGCGTTTGCTTTAAGAGCCCCCTGTAATAAGGAATTCATTTGAAACATTCCTCCCATCCCTCTGTCTTTACTTGGTTGTTACTGTGTGTTTTGTGGGAATGTGATCCCTGCTACATGGCTGTTTGCATTAGGCAGGCAATAGATATGCTGCTGAGGGTACGTTAGCATTGCAGATGATTTATGGATTTTCCACGAGGTTGACTCATGCAAATAAAACATGGGTATTCAAGGTAAACATGAGCGATTCCATTTACAGGAATGAAGAACAGCTCCTCCGATAGGAGTGGTTCTAATTAATAACACACTGAGAAACACAGTATATTATTCATTTATTATTTATTTGTTTCTCATGTAATTTTAGCATAAATCTATCATTGCTAGCACGGCACAGCAATGCAGTCAGTGTATAAAGTCCTTCTATCCTTCTATTTGGCCTGAAGGTCTGGAGCCAATGTCTGCAGAGCAGAGCAGTACCTGTTCATCCTGTGTGTTTATCCAGTTGATTACATCAGTCAGCTAGCTAGCTAGCCTCCCTATGGCCTCCCTCCCCCTATCTGCGGTAACTAGCTAATGATGTAACAGGTAAACTGGTCCGGCTTACCCTGGACCAGATAAATGGATTATTGTCTCTCTTCTTCCTGCCTGTCAGTCATTACCCAATGTCAATATCCCACACATCATACAGATTTAATATAGGAGCCGGGAGGAGGGATTTGGGAATAGTCTGCCAGACATTTTAGGTGGAGTGGGGAAAATAGACCAACACACGTGACTATCCCTGTAAGGGATATTAGGAGTGCTGACTCCATTAGTGAGTTGAGCTAGCATCTGTGCTCTAGTCTGCTGAACTGGTATCCATGGTTGGATGCCTCTCATAACAGCCTCCTAGAAACTCTAGGACAGAGATTTCTAAAGGGGACTGCATTCTACAGTACATTCTCTCTTTCCACTAGTGATTCTAATCTGATCATTGCTGGCTACAGTAATGGAGTGGCATGACCACTCAGCCACAGGGTGTCTCACTCTCAACTAGAGGTTGACAAGGGAGTGAACATGAATTACTGTCAATAATTTTCCTGTACTGTCCAGATCCCTCAACAGTTCTATAACCCAAGAACTGTCCTGTCCCTTC
This sequence comes from Oncorhynchus masou masou, assembly GCF_036934945.1. Lineage (NCBI taxonomy): Eukaryota > Metazoa > Chordata > Actinopteri > Salmoniformes > Salmonidae > Oncorhynchus > Oncorhynchus masou. The sequence continues at coordinate 20,872,102 of NC_088233.1, read as the reverse complement.
CTGATAAAAATCTCACCGGTCTTGTGCCGTAAATCTCACCGGTCTTGTGCCGTAAATCTCACCGGTCTTGTGCCGTAAATCTCACCGGTCTTGTGCCGTAAATCTCACCGGTCTTGTGCCGTAAATCTCACCGGTCTTGTGCCGTGCTCATTTTTGCGCACATAAATATGTTGGCTATTGTTTTTGTTTAGGAAGTATTGAAAATTAATTTTGGAAATGCAATATTCAACTGTGGTATGTGGTTGTCTTACCTACAGTATCTTAGTTAAATACACGTACTGTAGCCCAAATCTCTCTGGATAAGAATGTATTTTAAATGGCCTAAATGTAGATTGATTAAGCTGGAGGACAGAGACCCCAGCAGGATGGTCTGCTCAGCACCGGCATAAAACTGTAGCCTACAGCTGAGCACTGCGCACACATTAACATTTACAACATGAACATAAAAAATTAAATACAAAAACTGAGCAGCAGTAACCTATGTCAATCTATTTTTATTTCACTCTTCACCTCAGATGGTATGGGTTTAGTTAAATAGGCAAACAGTTGGGCTTGGGAGTAGAGCAGCTATGCTGCTTCAGGCCGCCTGTCCCGCTCTTCGGTTTGTAGCTCATTTGATTAAACCTCAGCAATTTTTTGCAAGTTGTGTTATCTGTCCCTTCATTGTCAAAGACAACTCCATGAACTTGAACTAAAACATCTCTCTTTCCTCTAATGGGTCCTTGGCTGCAACAAGACGGTGCAGTTCCTCTATTGAAGGCTAACGCCCGAATTGGATGCGCTCATGTGACCACGTGCGCCATCCATTGTAACTTGATTTGGTCCCCCCACACCAAATGTGATCACGACACGCAGGTTGACATATCAAAACAAACTCTGAACCAATTATATTAATTTGGGGACAGTTTGAAAAGCATTAAATATTTATGTCAATTGAGCTAGCTATCTTGCAGTTGCTAGATAATTTGTCCTATTTAGCTAGCTTGCTGTTGCTAGCGAATTTGTCCTGGGACATAAACGTTGAGTTGTTATTTTACCTGAAATGCAGAAAGTCCTCTACTGCAACAATTAATCCACACATAAAACGGTCAACCGAATCATTTCTAGTCATCTCTCCTCCTTCCAGGCTTTTTCTTCTTTGGACTTTATATGGAGATTGGCATCTAACTTTCATAATAAGGTGTATTACCACAACCGACCGACCGACCTCAGTTGATCTTTCAATCACCCATGTGTGTATAACCAATGAGGAGATGGCACGTGGGTATATGCTTATAAAAGCCAATGAGGAGATGGGAGAGGCAGGACGTGTCCTGTTTGGGTAGCGTGTAAGGCTTCATCACAGCCTACTGACGTAGATTGGTATCTGAGGCAGCCTATAGTGACTGGCTACAACTGAAGGGGGAGGGGGAAATTACCCTTTTTTTTACAGATTTTTATTAAGTATGCTATATTATTCCTTGCCTACACAGATGTTGTTTTTACGAAATGTTCCACACATGACATATTTCCACCCCAAAACGATGTTTATAACTATTCCTGTACTGCCCGTTCCTGTGAACTGTTGATCCCGTCCTGTCCTGAACTTGACTCTAGAACTTGACTCCCATTCCTGCCACTATCCCACAGGACCCACAAGACCCACGGGAGTCCTGTTCTCATGTCAACCTCTACTCTAAGCCCCATCAGGCAACCACGCCAATCCTATTCTTCATTCCTCTACCCTGTCTATGGTGCTCATCTTTCTCAGTCAGGCACAACCAGCGCGCTAACGCTTACAGGCTAGTCTAACAGGCCCCAGTGTAACACTAGCCCTGCCTAGCTGCTGTTAGTTAGAGAAGAAGCCAGAGAGCCGTTTCAGCACATTTAGCCTGCCTCCATGTGAGACATCAAGCAGAGGTGTAAAGTACTTAAGTACAAATGCTTTAAAGTACTACTTAATAAGTCAGTTTTTTTTCTGGTATCTTTACTTTACTTTACTTTATTTTTGACAACTTTTACTTTTGCTCCACTACATGCCTAAGGAAAATAAGGTACTTTTTACTCCATACATTTTCACTGATGCAAGACAGGAAAATGGCTCAATTCATTAAACACAAATGCTTGGTTTGTAAATGATGTCTGAGTTTTGGAGTATATCCCTGGCTATCTGGTTTTCTTATTTTAAGGAATTTTAAATAATTTATACTTTTACTGTTGATACTTAAGTATATTTTAGCAATTATGTTTACTTTTGATACCTAAGTGTGCCGGCAGGTAGCCTAGGGGTTAGAGAGTTGGGCCAGTAACCGAAAGGCTCCTGGATCAAATCCCCGAGCTGACAAGGTAAAAATCTGCCCCTGAACAAGGCAGGTAACTTACTGTTTCCCGGTAGGCTGTCATTGTAAATAAGAATTTGTTCTTAACTGACTTGCCTAGTTAAACACTTTTTTTTAAAAGTGTATTTAAAAAATTCACTTTTACTTTAGTCATTTTCTATTCAGGTATCTTTACTTTTATTCAAGTATGACAATTGTGTGCTTTTTCCACCACTGAAATCAAGGAGGGTTCTTAATTAATTAATGAGATTACCGTTAGTTACTGTTCTGTGAAGCGTGCATGAGGTGTCTCTCTCACCGTGGCTAGGACTAAAAGCTAGCAGTATCAGGTTACTGAGAGCCAAATATGACTTGCAAGGAGTCTAAAGGAAGGTGAGGTGCTGGCAACATTGTAGTGCAGGTGTTGTTTACGATGCAGTAAATATTTACAAGTGAGCGCCATGGCTGAAGATTGGGAGTCTTCATCTTTGCACATTCCTTGGGAGTTCGCTGGGAAGGCAACACGTTACATTTGCCTCCCAGCAGTGGCAGCTCATTAGAAATGCAGATGAGGCCTCTTGTGTTTTTAAACCTGGCAAGGAGCATTACATTTTCCTATTCTAATTTCTCTTGATTTTTTTGGTTGTGACATTTCAGTGTCAGTGTTATTAAATTGTTATTGTTTGCAAGTTTTAAGTTGTTGCCCTGTAAAGCCGGGTGCTTTACAGTAAAAGGCCAAAATAATAGACTGTTTTCACATTACTGCTGTCACACAGCTAGGAGTGGTGGGAGCGGAGTCAGGCGCAGAGAGCAGAGGATTCATAGAAAACCAACTTTATTTCTGTAAATGGGTAAGTGGTCAACGCCAACACAACAGGTGAACAAAATATGACCGACCCAAAACCCGACACCAACAAGGTCCGAGAACATACTACACGCAACCATCCACAGACAAACAGAAAACAAGCCCGTCCAAAAGCAGGCGGGCCTAACCGGCTTCATTAGCCCTAAAAACAAATCTCAAACAAGGAACAGGTGAAATCAATACAGACATAACAAACAGAAAAGGAAAAAGGGATCGGTGGCAGCTAGTAGACCGGTGACCAAACGGGCAGGGGAGCCACCTTCGGTGGAAGTCGTGACAACTGCACCCGCTTTAGGATCCATGACATAATTCTAATAACAGTCTTCTCATTGAATGTGCCTGTGGACATCTTAGTTCACAGTGTCTAACCTTCCCCTTCATATAGCTAGAGGTGGCTAGCTAATTAACCCACGCTAGTCAAGTATATGTATCATACAATACTGTACATATATATAGTCACTAGCTGCCAAGTCATTTTGGCAGCTAGTGAAAAGGTACCATTCGACCCAGGTAACTAATAAAAAGGTGTGAAGCTAGCAATCACACCTCTGGCTGATGTGGAGACTGTAACGGGTTATTGAAGCAGGAGCGTGATACTGCCGAGCTACTGGTTATCTAGTTAGGCTATATCCTAGCACCCATTATTGTTCTCCCCCTAACATTTACTAACTTTTCAATTTCCATACATTTCCCAGGATATTACTGGAGAAAGTGAAGCTGCTGCCTTATGAAATGTGACCTGGAGTTCCACCCACTCAGGGTTGCAAAGCTGAAATGTTCTCTTTGAATCACAGATTGGATGAATATTAAAAACCCCACACCAGGATGGAAAATATGTGTCACGGTGCTGGCTGTGGAAGAAAGTTCCTTTTGGTCCCTGAATCTCCTAATTTAAAGTAAGTCACAGGGGACTAGAGGCTGGGGCAGTTCCTCCAAGACTGAGGCCCAGGGTAGTGCAGCTGGCCTGGGCTGCGCTGAGCTCCATCAGGCCTCTCTGACTGACTGCCACAGTGGATAGAGAATGCCTGGTGTGCACAGGGCTGTGCAGTCTACCATGAAGTGAACAGAACCAAACAGATGCATTTGTTTTCTCAATTGGAAGAATTTGCTAATGTGGATATATGAGGGTAAATAGTTTGGCTAATTTGCGCCAGGCAGGCAGGCCAGCTGGGGCTTGTGAGGAGAGGAGGACGCACTCTGTTCACAGTATTTCACCCGGTGGGCAGTGCTATACGTCACGGTGTGTGTGGGTTTCAAAGTGCACTGACACGACACGCTCCCGAGGATTGTGGGCTCTCGTCCTCTGTGGCCAACGTGAGTTAGACGTTTAAGCGTGTTAACCCTTGCAAGGCTGCTGGCCTAGATGTAATCTCTAGCCTCGTCCTCAGAGCATGCACAGACCAGCTGGCTGGAGTTTTATGGACATATTCAATCTCTCTCTATCCCAGTCTGCTGTCCCCACATGCTTCTAGATGGCCACCATTGTTCCTGTACCCAAGAAATCCAAGGTAACTGAACTAAATGACTATCGGCCTGTAGCACTCACTTCTGTCATCATGAAGTGCTTTGAGGAGCAGGTGGTGAGGGTAGGCAACAACATCTCCTCCCCGCTGATCCTCAACACTGGGGCCCCACAAGGGTGCATTCTGAGCCCTCTCCTGTACTCCCTGTTCACCCACGACTGCGTAGCCACGCACGCCTCCAACTCAATCATCAAGTTTGCGGACGACACAACAGTGGTAGGCTTGATTACCAACAACGACGAGACGGCCTACAGGGAGGAGGTGAGGGCCCTCGGAGTGTGGTGTCAGGAAAATAACCTCACACTCAACGTCAACAAAACTAAGGAGATGATTGTGGACAGACAAACTGAATTGGTCCACTCACACAGACAGCATCGTGAAGAAGGCGCAGCAGCGCCTCTTCAACCTCAGGAGGCTGAAGAAATTCGGCTTGTCACCAAAAGCACTCACAAACTTCTACAGATGCACAATCGAGAGCATCCTGGCAGGCTGTATCACCGCCTGGTACGGCAACTGCTCCGCCCTCAACCGTAAGGCTCTCCAGAGGGTAGTGAGGTCTGCACAACGCATCACCGGGGTCAAACTACCTGCCCTCCAGGACACCTACACCACCCGATGTTACAGGAAGGCCATAAAGATCATCAAGGACATCAACCACCCGAGCCACTGCCTGTTCACCCCGCTATCATCCAGAAGGCGAGGTCAGTACAGGTGCATCAAAGCTGGGACCGAGAGACTGAAAAACAGCTTCTATCTCAAGGCCATCAGACTGTTAAACAGCCACCACTAACATTGAGTGGCTGCTGCCAACACACTGACACTGACTCAACTCCAGCCACTTTAATAATGGGAATTGATGGGAAATTATGTAAATATATCACTAGCCACTTTAAACAATGCTACCTTATATAATGTTACTTACCCTACATTATTCATCTCATATGCATACGTATATACTGTACTCTATACTAGTACTCTCACTAGTCACTTTAACTATGCCACTTTGTTTACATACTCATCTTATATGTATATACTGTACTCGATACCATCTACTGTATCTTGCATATGCTGCTCTGTACCATCATTCATTCATATATCCTTTTGTACATTGTCTTTATCCCCTTACACTGTGTATAAGACAGTAGTTTAGGAATTGTTAGTTAGATTACTTGTTGGTTATTACTGCATTGTCGGAACTAGAAGCACAAGCATTTCGCTACACTCGCATTAACATTTGTTAACCATGTGTATGTGACAAATAAAATTTGATTTGATTGATTTGATTTGATTTAAATATGTATGTGAGCCAATAACATTTGATTTGATTTGACTGTCTGTTGCGCGTACCACATTCAACCGGGATCCCTCCTCCTGTCGTCTGGTTATGAGTTGTTTTAGCTGACATTACACTCCTTGACACTCGTGTCATTTGCCAAAGTCATAGCTGGTAATTTCCCACATCTTCGGCAAATGACACAGAGTACAAGTAGTGGAATAAAATAGATCAACAGAGAGGGCAACCAGGCTACTCCGCCTGCAACCTCATTCATAAATGAAGCTGTGGTACAACAAAAAAAACATTTAATTTGATGGATTTTGGATGTCCTATTATTTATTTGTTTGAGGGCCTATACAGTACATGAGGCCAACTTTACCATATTATTCTGGAGGCATACTTACACACCCAGTCTCATTACTTTGTGTGAATGATCTCTCAAATTTAAATGCAAAATAATTAAAATACAAAATAATTTGTTTAGATTCTTTCTATTCTGTGGCTGCGTGAAATAGCAAACAACATCAATTCAGTAATTACATTTGTTTGCTCCCTGATGAAACAGTCACATCCATTACTGTAGTAATCCTTAAGGCGTCAGCATGTGTCAGTTTGGCTGGCGCCTAGCCAGTTAGGCTAACCGAACAAGTGTGCTTGCATACTCCCTTAAAAGACATTCGCTTGGGTGTCAAAAATCCCATTCTGATATTCTGCTTTCAACCAGTAACAAAGAAGTCTCTGTGGACTGAGCACGCTTGTTGGTTCCTTATGTCCCTCAGTGTGGCTTGTGGAGCTTTACAAATACATATAAAGTGTTCCAAAAGTTATAGGCTAACCAGGAAAACGAAACCCAGTGGTAGCAAATCTTATTCCACTCTAGATGGTTGATAAATAATTGAAAATGACTAATAGCGTTGTGTGACTGCAGAAGAAATATATTGCTGTGTGTCAAATTGCAGCCGTTTGGTGCCTGAGGCATAAATTGTTTGGAAAAAGAATCACTCCTGTATTGAATCCTGGTTAATAATTAAAAGGGTTAGCATTAGAGAATGGATGCATCCACCTCCAGTAGTGTGTTGTTCTTTACATGTAGAGGCGGAGGGCACGCCCCTAGCCCTTAGAGATGACTACCGACTAAAATGGGTTCAGAAAGAAGGCTGTTTAATTCAAAGGATGCAAATTGGGATAGTGACTTTTCTCTGCGACTCCTTCGAAACTCAGAACCCACTGGTCCTTGAAGCCTAATCCCTCTGTTTTATGAACATAGACCATTTCCCTTTTTCATCCCTCTGCCTTGGTTATTAGCTTATATTGAGTGCACAAGCAGAATAGCACCGTTGAGCATTAAATAATTATTCATCCCCACACAACCTGCTTTAGTCAGATGACAGGAATTGGGGGGGAAAAGAAAAGACAAATCATGAATTGACAAATCTTTCAAAGATGTGCATATGAGTGCAGGCCTTTACTTTCTCTTTGTGTACATTTACGTACTATGGAATGGCTCAGGAGTTTGGAGCATGTCAGGGTAGAGGGAACTAAATGCATTCATGATCTGGTTGGTGTAGTTACTGATTTATTTAGCCTTCATAACCCTCATAGCATGGCTATGAGCTATGGAGCAGCAGAGGGTCAGAGTTTCACAGAGGTGATGAGAGTAGTACCTACAGACCGTGCTCCTTCCTTCCTTCAGAGGGTCAGAGTTTCAGAGGTGACACAGATACACACCTCACACAGACCGTGATGGCTCTGAAGTGGTCTTCCTTCCTTCCTCTCTCTCAGAGAGTAGACACCAGACATAGAGCAGACATGTTCAGGCTGGTCATCAATGTGTGAGTGGGGCTAGTGGGGGGAACATAGACAGACACGTTCACTGGTCATCAATGTGTGAGCGGGGCTAGTGGGGGGAACATACAGACATGTTCAGGCTGGTCATCAATGTGTGACACTAGTGGGGGGGAACATAGAGCAGGTTCAGGCTGGTCATCAATGTGTGAGTGGGGCTAGTGGGGGGAACATAGAGCAGACATGTTCAGGCTGGTCATCAATGTGTGAGCGGGGCTAGTGGGGGGAACATAGAGCAGACACGTTCAGGCTGGTCATCAATGTGTGAGCGGGGCTAGTGGGGGGAACATAGAGCAGACATGTTCAGGCTGGTCATCAATGTGTGAGCGGGGCTAGTGGGGGGAACATAGAGCAGACATGTTCAGGCTGGTCATCAATGTGTGAGTGGGGCTAGTGGGGGGAACATAGAGCAGACATGTTCAGGCTGGTCATCAATGTGTGAGCGGGGCTAGTGGGGGGAACATAGAGCAGACATGTTCAGGCTGGTCATCAATGTGTGAGCGGGGCTAGTGGGGGGAACATAGAGCAGACATGTTCAGGCTGGTCATCAATGTGTGAGTGGGGCTAGTGGGGGGAACATAGAGCAGACATGTTCAGGCTGGTCATCAATGTGTGAGCGGGGCTAGTGGGGGGAACATAGAGCAGACATGCGGGGCTAGTGGGGGGAACATAGAGCAGACATGTTCAGGCTGGTCATCAATGTAGTGGGGGGTGAGACATGTTCAGGGGTCATCAATGTGTGAGCGGGGCTAGTGGGGGGAACATAGAGCAGACATGTTCAGGCTGGTCATCAATGTGTGAGCGGGGCTAGTGGGGGGAACATAGAGCACAGCGTCCCTCCCTGGGAGGGTGATATAGCAGTGTCTGCCTCCCAAAGAACATAACTCCCATTACAGCACCAAGCCTCAGCTACATGAACATGTGGAGAATGAAAGAACCGACAAACCAGTTACAGGTAGTCTTTCATTAAGAGCGTTTCGGTGAAATCTATCATGAAAACAGATGGCTCTCATTTAAACAAATACATTTTTGGTGGGGTCATCATTAGTTCAAGCTGGGAGGAATTGCATGCCTTTTTAAGCACGGTTTGGTTCTCAGCATGCATTATTGTCGTGTTGCAATGTACACAATGACTTCAAACACCCTTTATCTGCCCTCTATGCATGCATATCGTCCAGTGGAAAGTGCTCTGGGAAGCGGGTTTGCACTGTTGAGACGCGCAGCATCGCTTTCTGGTTTTTCACGTTCACTTTTTAAACTCTTATCTTGAGGAAAAGGGTGGATGAGGGTAGAGGGAGGGGGATAGGGGGGTTTAGGGGTATAGAAGTTATTCTGTTATAGGCTGAGCATCCCAGAGCAGCCCTCCCCTGTTCTCTCGCTCTCTCCTCATCAGTCTTTCACTTCACTTATCAGTACTGGGCCAATCCAGTCAGAGAGAGGCCCTATGTATATTTAGAGAGTACCTACGTCATCGAGCCGCCGCTGCCAACCCTCCTATCCCCGCTTGCACATGTATACAAATGACTCCCTGTCAACTTCGGGCCTTAGTATTTTCAACTCATTGATGTGTAAAGCACATCAATGATGTGGGGTGGCAGCGTAGCCTAGTGGTTACAGCATTGGACTAGTAACCGAAAGGCTGCAAGTTCATATCCCTGAGCTGACACTGTTCCTAGGCTGTCATTGAAAATAAGAGTTTGTTCTTATTTGACTTTCTAACTAACATAGGCCATGTGTAAATATATATATATATATATATATATATATCTTAAGCGGATCTCTCTTTTCTTTATTCTACATGTTGTCTATATTCATATCATCAAGAAGAGGGTGTGCATGAAGAGGGTGTATATTTAGAAGTGGCTGTTATTGCCACGGCAACAGGGGCGTTTCTAACTGTTGTTCCTAAAGTTGGCCTGAACACTGACAGCACCTCTTGAACGGTGGTCCTGGTTGAACTGCTGCTGGGTGTGTGTTGTTGTTTAAGCACCACTGTCACAACTCTGCTATTGTTTGCCCAGGTGTGGCTTGTTCTTCTCTTTGTGGACCTTGTGGTCCAACAGAAGCTCTCGGTTTCACAAAGATCCACAAGTTGCCTTTTATCTACAGCCGTTTACCAGTTGTGTACATTGTGTCGATGTGTATTGATTTTCAGAGTGCCATGGTAATGGAGATTGCCCTCAACAAGCGTATTGTTGCTTTACACTGTTGTGCTTATTTCTAATAGTTTATTGTTGTTCTTTAAAAAAAGAAAATCTCATGGTGCAAACTGCAAACACAAGACACTGTTGACCTCGGGGCCACTCCACCCCCACCCTAACCTGACCCAACATTCCCCCATCATTCCTGCCAAGCCCTTGATATAGAGTTCTGGAGGAGAGGGCCTTACAAAAGCACACAACTTCCCAACTGTCCCTCCTCAGTCAGTCACCATGGTTATGTGCATGCTTGTGTGGTAGACACAAAGAGATGGCTCTGGCTGAGTGAAGCAGGGTGTATTTGTGTGTATGTGTGTGTGTGTGTGTATTTGCGTGTGTGTATTTGTGTGTGTGAGTGTATTTGTGTGTGTGAGTGTATTTGTGTGTGTGTGTGTATTTGTGTGTGTGTGTTAGGTGAACAGACTGACAGGGCCTGTGGAGATTACAAATGTTATTAGTGTGCCATCCACCCACCCTCCCCCAACCGTACCTACATGCCCTTCCTCCCTCCCCCCACCGTACCTACATGCCCTTACTCTCTCCCCTCACTGTACCTACATGCCCTTACTCTCCCCCCACCGTACCTACATGCCCTTACTCTCTCCCCCACCGTACCTACATGCCCTTCCTCCCTCCCCCCACCGTACCTACATGCCCTTACTCTCTCCCCTCACTGTAACTACATGCCCTTCCACCCTCCCCCCACCTTACCTACATGCCCTTACTCTCTCCCCCCACTGTACCTACATGCCCTTACTCTCTCCCCTCACTGTACCTACATGCCCTTACTCTCTCCCCTCACTGTACCTACATGCCCTTCCTCCCTCCCCCACCGTACCTGCATGCCCTTCCTCCCTCCTCCCACCGTACCTACATGCCCTTACTCTCTCCCCCCACTGTACCTACATGCCCTTACTCTCTCCCCCCACCGTACCTACATGCCCTTACTCTCTCCTCTCACTGTACCTACATGCCCTTCCTCCCTCCCCCCACCGTACCTGCATGCCCTTCCTCCCTCCCCCACCGTACCTGCATGCCCTTCCTCCCTCCTCCCACCGTACCTACATGCCCTTACTCTCTCCCCCCCACCGTACCTACATGCCCTTACTCTCTCCCCCACCGTACCTACATGCCCTTCCTCCCTCCTCCCACCGTACCTACATGCCCTTACTCTCCCCCCCCACTGTACCTACATGCCCTTCCTCCCTCCTCCCACCGTACTTACATGCCCTTACTCTCTCCCCCCACTGTACCTACATGCCCTTCCTCCCTCCCCCACCGTACCTACATGCCCTTACTCTCTCCCCTCACTGTACCTACATGCCCTTCCCTCTCTCCCCCCACCGTACCTGCATGCCCTTCCTCCCTCCTCCCACCGTACCTACATGCCCTTACTCTCTCCCCTCACTGTACCTACATGCCCTTACTCTCTCCCCCCACTGTACCTACATGCCCTTACTCTCTCCCCTCACTGTACATACATGCCCTTACTCTCTCCCCTCACTGTACCTACATGCCCTTCCTCTCTCCCCCCACCGTACCTGCATGCCCTTCCTCCCTCCTCCCACCGTACCTACATGCCCTTACTCTCTCCCCTCACTGTACCTACATGCCCTTCCTCTCTCCCCCCACCGTACCTGCATGCCCTTCCTCCCTCCTCCCACCGTACCTACATGCCCTTACTCTCTCCCCTCACTGTACCTACATGCCCTTACTCTCTCCCCTCACTGTACCTACATGCCCTTACTCTCTCCCCTCACTGTACCTACATGCCCTTCCTCCCTCCCCTCACCGCACCTACATACTGTACATATCTAGACTGTGGTTCAATCATCTGATCCACGCGCTATCAATTGGCCATATGAACATCAAATAAACTGTATTTATAAAGCCCTTCGTCCATCAGCTAATATCTCAAAGTGCTGTACAGAAACCCAGCCTAAAACCCCAAACAGCAAGCAATGCAGGTGTTGAAGCATGTTGGCTAGGAAAAACTCCCTAGAAAGGCCAAAACCTAGGAAGAAACCTAGAGAGGAACCAGGCTATGAGGGGTGGCCAGTCCTCTTCTGGCTGTGCCGGGTGGAGATTATAACAGAACATGGCCAAGCTGTTCAAATGTTCATAAATGACCAGCATGGTCCAATAATAGATATGGGACAGGTAGCACATCCGGTGAACAGGTCAGGATTCCATAGCCGCAGGCTGAACAGCTACATAAATTATAGCTGGCTGTAAGATCTAAGAGCATGGAGTTATTGCCCAATAAGATACATAAAGGCCTTCAGATATGTGAGCTGGGGAGGAATGCTTTACGCAGTATGCACTCTGGGCACAAAGTTACTGGTAAGTGTAAAGTGTCTGTCTGTAGCAGTTCTAAGTAAATATACAGCAGAATTATACTCAGCATAAACAGGACAGTTGACAGGTGGTTAACTGGTGGTATTCTAGCAGGCCTGGAACATTGTAGATTCCACAGTGTATCAGACAGACTTGATCTCAACTTACCACAGTCATGATGATGATACTTATTATTTCAACCTCTGACTGCAGTCAGTGCATTACCTTCCCTTTTCCCCCTCTCTAATTTGAATGAGCTATTCATACTGTGGCAGAAAATATATCATAAATTCAGCACCTTTTCTTCAGGAATGTTGTTGACGGCCTCCGTTAAATGGGCCCCTCTCGGTCTCTTTGTTTGTTTGTTTGTTTGTTCTGCCTTTCCACTGGCAGGAAAGGGGGATGACTAAGTGCTGGGAATTTCAAATGAGTGTTGGGAGTGCTTCAGTGCAGTCAGCTCTGCAGTGTGATAGCAACGCTACCTGTCAGTCTATGACAAAGTCTCTCTTTTTTTTTTACCCTGGTCCTGTTTTTCTCTGCCCCGGGTTGATTTATGAAAGGGCGGCCATTTTGTAAGGAGCTAATTGTATGAAGCTCAGTGTTGATGGATGAAGCATGTGAGGAAGAGGACACCAAGTTGTATCTCCCCTTGGCTGCCTGCTCAAAAACATCACTGGTGTTTAGAAACTGAAAGAAAGAAAGGGCTCGAAACATGGCAAAGGACGCTCGAGCCTCAACCAAGATAAATAATCAGCCATGTTGAATGTTGAATGTTGAGACTAAGTACGTTAGATTGTGATGCTTCCCCGAGACAGTGAGTTGATAGGTTTATTTTCACATGATCTGGCATCTATTGAGAACAATAGACAATAAAGATTTACAGTTCAATCTGCCTTCGCCCTCCCTCCAAGTCCTCACAGGAAAGGATGACCCCAGCCACCACCACCACCCCCACTGTACCCCACCCTGTGCCCCCCTGTCCCCCACTTTAGCTGGGATTGAAGCCTTTTTAATTTCCCTTCTGTGGTTTCTCCAGAGGACAGGGAAACACTGAAAGAACTATGAGGGAAATGTAAAACTCTCAAGCCTCCTTCACATTACCCATAAGCACTCCGTTATGTTGTGCCGGATGTCATGCATTTCAATGGGGACAAACGCTTTGCGGTTGAAGGATTCGTTGCGAGATGGACTCTGCATACTTTGAAATGTTTCAAACTTTACGTCGTCATCAGTCCAGCCAGAGTCTGTTGAAGAACAGGGAATTACCGAACCACAGAGAAGATGAAAATATGTTGTTTTCTTCAAAGGCTTTATGGGATCGTCAGCAGCTTGTAAACAATGACCCAGTCCTATAAGTGGGTACTACATGAATAGTAATGTTAAATTATGCACATTGGCTGTTAAGCCAATTATATTATATGACTTTTGCCTACCATTTAAGTTATTGTGATGTTTTTTTATTATAATAATTAGGTGGAGGTTGCTAGCTACGGTGGTATCTTCAACCTAGCCTAGCTTTAGCTAGCTAGCTAGCTGTTATTTAGTGTAAGCTAGCTTCTTGCTATAAAGTTTGAGAAACATGTTGTGGAAAAAGTAACTAAACAAACATGTTTTATTCTCACTTGAAACAATTCTCACCTGAAACAATATATTTATCCTATATTGCTCCGAGAGACAGGCTCTCCTTCATCTTATGTTACAAACACTACACTTATCCGTTCAGTAGTGGGACAAGACTCCGTGAAGATTACATGCGACATAATGAAATACGTCACGATCTAAACGGGGCATCAGGGTGGCACAACTCTAATTGCGTTGGGGTACATTTTCTGATTATAGTTAAGTGGTGCCTATCTCTGCATTTACACCATCCACTTGCTCCCCTCCTCCCCCTTCTTCCCTCGCTCTCCCGGGTCAATAGCAGGCCTGTTGAGATGCCTTTCCAGTGAAAAAAGAGGGTAGAGGTGAAGAGAAGCAGTCCTACTACTGCTCCTCTTCATCGGAGGGTGCTAGATGGACCCCAGGAAGAGCTAGGGCTTCTCAACAAGTGGTGAAAACTGGCACATCCTCGCTGTCTACAGTCTAGTCTACAGCAGTGACTGAGCAGGCTAGGCTTCCGGGTGTGGGGGGAATACATCAGTATGCTGGGGCTATTCTCCCCTCCCCTGACTCTCTGCATCCAGTATTAAGGAAGTTAGAGGTAGTTTTGCCAGCCAATGGTAACTAGCTTAGCACAAAGACTGGAATCAAGCAGACTTTCAGTCTTCAGGTACTAGTGCTAGTGCTATTAGCTAGTGCTAATGCTAGTTAGCATTGGCTAGCGAAACTACCTCTAACTTCCTTCATACTGGATGCAGAGACATAAAAACTGTATCCACAAGTTCATCTGACTATTGGGAAGTAGATAATCTACATTCATTGCCAAAAGCCTGAACTATCCCTTTAAACATTAACTTTGGCTTTATCCAAGGCCGGGTATTTCTATATTCACATTCCAGAGACAGACACACAGAGACAGACACACAGAGACAGACACACAGGGGCAGACTCACAGAGACAGACTCACAGAGACAGACACACAGAGACAGACACACAGAGACAGACACACAGAGACAGACACACAGAGACAAGTCATTTCCTTGTCAGTGTTTTCTCAGAAGAAGCTTCCTGCCACAGCTCTGGGTCCTTATGTAACCCTCACAGGATGATGTAATTCTAGTTCTCAACATTGGTGTCAGAAATACTGTGCAATGTCCAGTTAGAATATGGTCTTCCTAATGTCAATAGCTGTCAAGTTGTTGGTGAGATGTATGTAATTACTCATGTCATTACTAGCATCTTGAAAGAAAAAGCAGACGCTGTAGAGTAGCCTAGTTCACGTTGATGTTGAAATTAAATCCTTTAGTTCTATCATTAATGTAAGATAACATATAGGCTAGCCTAGTGATCTGCGTTAGGGGAACATTTAAATAACGTTTAAAAAAATAACAAGCTCCATTACCTCCAAACATGGAGAATGAATTGGGGTAAAACTCCCTTTTTCTTATGAGAGCTCACAATTACCGCACAGCAATTAAAGAGCGAACATTTCATGATCCTCTTGCGTCGCTGGTACAGGGAGCTTTAGTGTGTGTCTGAAGAATGAAAACCAGCTTGAGCGTTTTGGAGATTTTAATCTGGGTGATGGACACATGAGTTTGCAGGCTTGGGTTGACCTTTTCCCCCTTCATCATAGTCTGTTATGGGAGAGGGAGAACGTAGAATAGGCTGGACTGCCACTAGCAGCACTCACACACTCTCTCCCTGCCCCAATGCCTTATTTGTGTAATGTGACTGACTTACCACACACACCCCTACCCTTTTGAGCTCAAATAGTAACGTGTAAAGCACACAGCACGGCATGTCTCTCAGCTGGAGCTGAATTTAACCTATTTGTGTGTGAGTCAGTTTGCGTGTGTGAGAGTCAGTTTGTGTGTGTGTGTGTGAGTCAGTTTGTGTGTGTGTGAGAGTCAGTTTGTGTGTGTGTGTGTGTGTGTGTGTGTGCGTGTGCGCGTGTGTGTGTGAGTCAGTTTGTGTGCTTTTACTGTTTGCATCCTTGTATGCACATATTTTTGTACACACACACACACACACACACACACACACACACACACACACACACACACACACACACACACACACACACACACACACACACACACACACACACACACACACACATACCCTACATTACTCATCTCATATGTATATGTGTATACTGTACTGCATCTTTATGTAATGCATGTACCACTTTAAACTATGCCACTTTGTTTACATACCCTACATTACTCATTTCATATGTATATACTGTACTCGATACCATCTACTGCATCTTGCCTATACCGTTCTGTACCATCACTCATTTATATATCTTTATGTACATATTCTTTATCCCTTTACACTTGTGTGTATAAGGTAGTAGTTGTGGAATTGTTAGGTTAGATTACTCGTTGGTTATTACTGCATTGTCGGAACTAGAAGCACAAGCATTTCGCTACACTCGCATTAACATCTGCTAACCATGTGTATGTGACAAATTGATTTGATTTGAACGCATTTGATTTGATTCGACACACACAGCTGTACTGAATGCTTAGCTATTTGGCACCTGAGCAGTGGATCATGTGAGTTCAGTCATCCAGGCTTGGGCAGGCAGACAGACAGATGGGAAGGCAGACAGACATACAGACAGACAGACAGAGGGGGGCAGGGCATGACTGCACAGCAGGTGGGCTTTCTCAGTGAGTATTTAGGATAGACAGACTGGCTGTCTATGTCTGTCTGGGCCTCTATCTGTCTGTTTCTGTCTGGGCCTCTTTCTGTCTGTGCCTGTCTGGGTCTCAATCTGTCTGTGTCGGTCCATGCATCTATCTGTCTGTGCCTGTTTGGTCCTCTGTCTGTGTCTGTCTGGGCCTCTATCTGCCTGGGCCTCTATCTGTCTGGGCTTCTATATGTCTGTGTCTGTCTGCTCCTCTATCTGTCTGTGTCTGTCTGGGCCTATATCTGTCTGTGTCTGTCTGCACCTCTATCTGTCTGTGCCTGTCTGTGTCTGTCTGGGCCTATATCTGTCTGGGCCTATATCTGTCTGTGTCTGTCTGCGCCTCTATCTGTCTGTGTCTGTCTGGACCTCTATCTGTCTGGGCCTATATCTGTCTGTGTCTGTCTGGACCTCTATCTGTTTGGTCCTTTATCTGTCTGTGTCTGTTTGGGCATCTATCTGTCTGTGCCTGTCTGGTCCTCTATCTGTCTGTGTCTTTCTGGGCCTCTATCTGTCTGTCTGTCTGGGCCTCTATCTGTCTGTGTCTGTCTGGACCTCTATCTGTCTGGTCCACTATCTGTCTGTGTCTGTTTGGGCCTCTATCTGTCTGTGTCTGTCTGGGTCTCTATCTGTCTGTGTCTGTCTGGGTCTCTATCTGTCTGTGTCTGTCTGGGCCTCTATCTGTCTGTGTCTGTCTGGGCCTCTATCTGTCTGTGTCTGTCTGGGCCCGTCCGGGAGGGGAGAGACAGACAGGGTCCCCCTCCCTCGGAGCCCAGTGCCCAACTTCGACTCTCTGGAGGCGAGATCCGAGGACGTCCATGGTTGTTTTGTTAGCCAAAACCTGGCTCCTGTCTGTTTAACCACTGCAGCATTATCCTCTCCTGTGTTTCTGCACACGTTAATGGTTAAATAAAGGTGAAAAAAATGAAAAAATGAAGCACCGGTGGAGTTAACCCTTGAATGCCTAGCTGTATGGGAAAACAGCACCCCACCCGCTGCACAGGCTCTCTGTGTTCACATTCACTGCATGCCTGACAGTCTGCTGATGCTCAGTGGTTAATGGAGAATGAACTGGGTTGGTACAGTATGGCTCATGATGTAGATAGGAGTGCCCTTTCTACTCAGCCTTATGCTAATGTAGGGAACATGGTAATGATGGGTGTGTGTGCATTCTGCTGCCTTATTTCCACTCTGATGGAATGAGAAACACCTTCACCACCCTTGCCCCTCTCTGCTATGCGGAGCTGTTGCTGTTGTTTTCCCTCCCTGGTTGTGGGAATGGAAGACGTGAGGCATGCAACAAAGTGTTGGTTTTTTTGTTTTATTTTCTGAGTAATTAGAACATCCCTCGATGTTATTCTCCAAGAAGAAAATATTCTAAACAAATGTTTAATTTGCCTCGATCCGCTCAAAGGAAGCCCTTTGTTATTGCCATGGCATTTAACTGGGAAGCTGGGGCTCAGGCATTTCCTGTGATTGTTGTCATTTGCATAGAGCAAATCAGGGAGTCTCATCCAGCAGCGCCCCCCCACCTCCCCTCACCACAACGCATTTCTGAGCCACCATCTTACAATCTTCATCAGTAGCTGTGGCAACAGAGAGCTAGGTTAATGCCTAAATCCTCTCCCTGGGCCGACTGAAGGGCGAGGGGGGCGAGAGAGAAGGGAGTTAGAGTGGGGTGAGATTTCAGCCAGAGCCCTGTCCAGCAATGCAGGTCCCCTCTTCCCCCTCAGTGATGGTTCCAGCATCCTCAGTTACATCACACTCTGGACTCGTCCAATCGCCTCTATTGAATTCGCCACCGTTTCCTTGGCGATGGCATTCAGCAGAGAGAGTTGTTAACTAAACACACACATACAGTAGATACAGTTGAAGTCGGAAGTTTACATACACCTTAGCCAAATACATTAAACAGTTTTTCACAATTCCTGACATTTAATCCTAGTAAAAATTCCCTGTTTTAGGTCAGTTAGGATCACCACTTAATTTTAGGAAGTTTTCATACACTTAGGGTGGAGTCATTAAAACTAGTTTTTCAACCACTCCACACATTTATTGTAAACAAACTATAGTTTCAGTTAGGACATCTACTTTGTGCATGACACAAGTCATTTTCCAACAATTGTTTACAGACAGATTATTTCACTTATAACTCACTGTATTGCAATTCCAGTGGGTCAGAAGTTTACATACACTAAGTTGACTGTGCCTTTAAACAGCTTGGAAAATTCCAGAAAATTATGGCATTGCTTTAGAAGCTTCTGATTACATAATACATAATTACATAATTTGAGTCAATTAGAGGTGTACCTGTGGATGTATTTCAAGGCCTACCTTCCAACTCAATGCCTATTTGCTTGACATCATGGGAAAATCAAAAGAAATCAGCAAAGACCTCAGAAGAAAATTGTAGACCTCCACAAGTCTGGTTCATCCTTGGGAGCAACTTCCAAACGCCTGACGGTACCACGTTCATCTGTAAAAACAATAGTATGCAAGTATAAACACCATGGGACCACGCAGCCGTCATACCGCTCAGGAAGGAGACACGTTCTGTCTCCTAGAGATGAACGTACTTTGGTGCGAAAAGTGCAAATCAATCCCAGAACAAGCAACATCTCAAGAAATCAGTCAGGAAGTTAAAGCTTGGTTGCAAATGGGTCTTCCAAATGGACAATGACCCCAAGCATACTTCCAAAGTTGTGGAAAAATGGCTTAAGGACAACAAAGTCAAGGTATTGGTGTGGCAATCACAAAGCCCTGACCTCAAACCTGTAGAATATTGGTGGGCAGAACTGAAAAAAGCGTGTGCGGGCAAGGAGTCCTACAAACCTGACTCAGTTACAACAGCTCTGTCAGGAGGAATGGGCCAAAATTCACCCAACTTATTGTGGGAAGCATGTGGAAGGTTAAAACATTTGACCCAAGTGAAATAATTTAAAACCTATGCTACCAAATACTAATTGAGTTTATGTAATCTTCTGACCCACTGACCCACTGAATGTGATGAAAGAAATAATAGCTGAAATAAATCATTCTCTCTTCTATTATTCTGACATTTCACATTCTTAAAATTAGGTGGTGATCCTAACTGACCTAAGACAGGGAATTTGTACTAGGATTAAATGTCAGGAATTGTGAAAATCTAAGTTTAAATGTATTTGGCAAAGGTGTATGTAAACTTCTGACTTCAACTGTGTATGTCAATCTAGCAAACCAGGCAACTAAAAACAACTTTCTCAACAATGTGTTGGTTCGTTTCTAGCTTGTTAGCTAGCTAGCTAACATTAAGTTAGCTGGCTAGCCAGTTCAAATAATATCATATCATATAGCTTGACAACATCTTAGTTTTAGCTCATTTGTATTTATTATTACAGGAAAATAAACTCAGTGACGAGCAAATTACAGAAAATTGTTGCAGCGATGAGACAAGATTGTAGACAATTTGTAAGTCGCTCTGGATAAGAGCGTCTGCTAAATGACTTTAATGTAAATGTAAAGATTGTAACTACCTACTGGATATCATGAAAATGGGGAGAAAAAGTGGGTAAAATTACAATTTAAAAATTATATATATAATAAAAATAAAAAAATGCTTACGAGTGTGATGAAATAAAAGCAGGGGATTCCACTGTGGAATTTTAGTACTTGGACATTATCTTGTTGGCCTAATTTGACTTTGGTGCAGGTCATGTTGTTCTTCACATTACCGTTTCTGGTAAACACACACTATATCAAATAAAATCTGTGTTTATTTGTTACATGCACAGGATACAGAAGGTGTAAACGGTACCGTGAAATGGTTACTTGCATAGTGGAGTCTTCTGTTTAGACATGTAACTAGCTAAACAATGAATCATAATCCCAACTCATAACGTTATTATCCTACATCAATTCACAGGTAGCTAAACGCTAACCAACTAGGTTTAATGTTAGCTAGCTAGCTAACATTAGGCTATAACTAGCAATGCAATTGGTTCTGAGACACAAATAATATTACTTCACAGATCATACACGTAGCGTTAGCTAGCTGGCGGGCTGGCTCACTAGATAGCTAACGTTATGTGTATGATCTGTAGCTAACAGTACGCTTTAACTGCCGTTGAAAACAACTTTAGAAAATTAGAAACAAAAATTTGTAAGTCGCTCTGGATAAGAGCGTCTGCTAAATGACTTAAATGTAAATGTAAATGTAAATAATATCTGAAAATGTAGCTAGCTAGACTATCTTCTTCTCCCTCTCTGTCACGGATGCCATCGTTGCCCTTAGTTTGAAGATGTATTCTGGAGACAGGTGTTTTATACAACAGCCTTCTGTGTTCTCTTTTCGACTGCCTCAGCATTTGCAATCAAATGGCAGATTTCTTTTTCTATCTCCTTAGCTATCATACTCTGCTTCCACCGGGCATTCCACTGATTTCAAAACTCTGTCCTCCAGAAAGTGGAGAGCCTTATAGCAGTTCTTTGTAATATCTTTCAAAAAAGCTGCGTTACAAAGGATTATCTATACATATTGAGCACAACTCATGTTATAGACAGAAGTGTATTTACATGGCAGACCAATCCAAACACATCTCTCAGCATGTCCAGCCCATCCATTATCTCAGCCAATCATGGCTAGCGGAAAGGTTCTGGACTTTTTCTGTGGCGAAACCAACTTAGCTCATAATTTAATTTAAAAAAATGTTTTACGTTCAAATGTCTCTCCTGTGAAGTAGTAACGCACGACATATGCATAGTTTCCTGAAACTAGTCACAATTGAACAAATGCGAGTTATGATGAGTGAGGATGTGTCGTGTTTATCTGAGGAAAGACGGCGTATTTTACACCTAATAGCAGTAGCAGTAGCAATAGCAGTAGTACTAGCACTAGAACTAGCCGTAACACTAGCACTAGCAGTAGTACTAGCAGTAGCATTAGCAGTAGAAGTAGTATTAGCAGTAGAACTAGAAGTTACACAGACACTAGCAGTAGCACTAGAAATAGAAGTAGCATAAGCAGTAGTACTAGCAGTTGAATTAGCTGTAGCAGTAGTACTACCAGTAGAACTAACAGTAGTACTAGCACTAGCACTAGCAGTAGCACCAGCAGTAGCATTAGCAGTAGTACTAGCACCCGCAGTAGCACTAGCAGTAAAACTAGCTCCAGCAGTAGCAGTAGTACTAGCAGGAGAACTAGCAGTAGTACTAGCACCAGCAGTAGCATTAGTACTAGCTCCAGCAGCAGTAGTACTAGCGGTAGTACTAGCTCCAGCGGTAGCACTAGCAATAGTACTAGCTCCAGCAGTAGCACTAGCAGTAGTACTAGCTCCAGCAGCAGCAGGAGCACTAGCAGTAGAACTAGCTCCAGAAGTAGCACTAGCAGTAGAACTAGCTCCAGAAGTAGCACTATCAGTAGTACTAGCTCCAGCAGTAGAACTAGCAGTAGTACTAGCTCCAGCAGTAGCACTAGCAGTAGTACTAGCTCCAGCAGCAGCAGTAGCACTAGCACAAACTGTTAGTTCTACTACCACTAGAACTAACAGTTACACTATAACCAGCAGTAGCAGTAGTACTAGCAGTAGGAGTAGTACTAGCACAAGAAATAGCAGTTACACTAACAATAGCAGTAGTGGTAGCAGTAGAACTAGCAGTTACACCAGCACTAGTAGCAGCAGTAGCAGTGCTGCTTTCCAGTAAGGTGAGCAGTTGTTAATCCCGTGCACTCAGTTGGGCTGAAAATGCAACAGTGCCACAACAGAGCAGAGAGCAGACAGAGTAGACAAAGCCCCTGATCTGTATTTCAAAGCTAGAGGAGAGGAATTCAGTAATGAGCTCCCATCTTCCTCCCAGCAGCAGAACACTCTCTTTGTGTAACTAATTGAAAGTGGCATGTGGGGCATACAGGGAGCTCTTTCGGGGCTACACGTCTTGCAATCAGTACAGTGACGTTTCGGGAGTAAGCAGAGACAGTGGCGCACTCTGCTTTTGTGTCACAGGCTGAAATATTAAATAAACAACTCTTCGAATTAAAGTGATACCCTGTAGACTGTAGGCTCAAAGGGTGATCTGTAGACATGGTTTGTTATGGGTGGTAGCTTCTGTGCTATGCTTCTTAACTGGCTTGTTTGAATATGTGTGTGTGTGTTTGTCTGCATGTCTGTCCATCTGTTCGTCCGGCCGTCAGACTGTAGGATTCCAATGCCTCTGCCTGTTTGGATGCATCTCTACATTTGCTCAGCCATATCCCTTTCTTTCTTTCTTTCTTTCTTTCTTTCTTTCTTTCTTTCTTTCTTTCTTTCTTTCTTTCTTTCTTTCTTTCTTTCTTTCTTTCTCACTCCAGCGTCGGCTGGAGTGGTGTAAAGCTCCCTGCCATTGGATTATGGAGCAGTGGAAAAGCATTCTCTGGAGGGATGAATCACGTTTCACCATCTGGCAGTCCAACGGACAAATCTGGGTTTGACAGATGCCAGGAGAACGCTACCTGCCCCAATGCATAGTGCCAACTGTTAAGTTTGGTGGAGGAGGAATAATGGTCTGGGCCTGTTTTTAATGGTTCGGGCAAGTGAAATTAAAGGAAAATATTAATGCTGCAGCATTCAATGACATTCTAGACAATTCTGTGCTTCCAACTTTGTGGCTTCAGGTTGGGGAAGACCCTTTTCTGTTCAGCTCTGTGCACAAAGCAAGGTCCATACAGAAATGGTTGGTCGAGATCGGTATCGAAGAACTTGACTGGCCTGCACAGAGCCCTGACCTCAACCCCATCGACCACCTTTGGGATGAATTGGAAAACTGACTGCAAGCCAGGCCTAATCGCCCAACATCAGTGCCCAATCTCACTAATGCTCTTGTGGCTGAATGGAGGCTGTTATAGCAGTAAAGGGGGGACCAACTCCATATTAATGCCCATGATTTTGGAATGAGACTTTTGACGAGCAGGTATCCACATACCTCCTGGACATGCAGTGTATTTTCAGGACAGACATTCTAGCTCATAAAGTTATACAAGTAACTAAAAAATGCTACTCACGGTTTTCTGCATGCACAAAACAAAATGTTAGAAAGCAAAGCTCTTGATCTAGGAGGGGATTCTCTGCTGTTACTGGCAAGCAAAGCTTGATTTTGGAATAAGCTAACCTACTTAATTAGCTAATCAAATGCATAACTGACAGTTAACTTAACAGTTATAAGATATCTAGCTGGCAAACATTCAGATGTGAATTCCATACTGTAACTTGATCACCCGGCATGTGCTGCAAAACAGTGAGTGACTCACAAGGCTCCAGTCTCTCACTGTTGTGTGCTTGTAGTCTTGTAGTTGTAAACAAACACCATGTGACTGGGTACTACCAGTAAGCTTCATAATTAATAATTATTGTGACAGGTGAAATGAGGAACGCAATCTTCTTTATTTCTCCAAACATATGGCACTAGTTGACTGCAGGAATTTACTTAAAAAGTAGCTAGAAATATTCAAATGCATAACAAAAGCGTCAGAGAAATAGTTTCAGTGGTATGGACGGTATTGAAAACCATCTTATGGCTATTTCTAATTACCCCAGTATACTCAGTATACCACCCAAGCCTAGTTGTTGGGGTACGCCCACACCGTTCCAACACAGAAAAAGCGGCTTTTTAACATACTTTCTTAGTTACCATTTTTGAGATGGAAAACTATTTCACTCATATTGTAAGTAATTATAGGTCATATTGCATAGAAATAGGGAAACACTGGGCAGTTACTTTAATACATCTGGTTTTGTGTGTCAGCTCATCAGAGAGGTGGTGTGTGCGTGTTATTGCTCTTTCAGTCAGAGCAGATAAGCAGGCAGAAAGGCAGGCAGGGCAGGGAGGTAGGCAGGAAGGCAAGCAGGCATGTATGTAGGCAGGTAGGCGGGCATGGAGGCAGGCTGGCTGGCTGATAGGGCTCCTCTAAGACATATATTGAAATTGTCTCAGTCAGACATCGAGGCTGATATACTGCTGTCATTTACCAACATGACGAATCAGAGCTGAAGCCTAACTCCCTCCATACTTACTATGTGTTTTACAGCCCAGGCCCAGGTCTGCATCCCAAATAGCACCCTATTCCCTATTTAGTGCACTACTTTTGACCAGAGCCTTATGATCAAAAGTAGTGGACTATATAAGGAATACGGTACCATTTGGAACGCATCCCAAGAGTCTGCTGCTCTGCTAGAATCCAGTCAGTCTGGAGGACTGGAAGCTGTAAGGGTCGCTCGAGGTTCTGTATGTCATAGTAAGGGCATTAGAAACTTGTATATGGTTAGGGAAGGGAGGGTCACCTTCTCAAGTTGTATCACGTAGGCTGGACGGCTGTTGGTCATTGCCTGTCGCTCACTCTAAGATTCTGTTTATATGAGCTTATATGATGTACTCAGTTCTTTGTGTGTGAATTAACTTCTGTTACCATGGGTTCATAGTGTAATGTCAAACTTGGAAACGTCATCTTTAGTAAAATCTCCACCTTATCCCAGGAAAACTCTTAAAGCAGCCTTTCTCAGTGATTATGCCGCCATTGGTCCCAGTCATGTCTAATTAAGCCATGGAAGTGAAGCGTGAACAGGTCGTCATTGTAAATAAGAATTTGTTCTTAATTGACTCGCCTGGATAAATAAAGGTTCCATTTTTTTTAAGTAAACGAGGGGAAGATGGTGGGAAGAGGAGAGGAGCGCAAGAGGGGACCAGAATAGGGGCTGCACTGCTCTGAGGAGTCCAGGCTAGAGCCTTCACTCGCTAGGTCTTTGCTGCCATGTTTTATCTGTCATTCTTGGGAGGAATTTTCCACTCGGACATCATGTCGTCAAAGCCGTCTACTGTAGGTAAACGCTTATAGCTCCTTGGTCTCTGAAGACAAGGACAACTTTTGTAGTTGCACACCCGTTTTGTGAACGTGGCTTGGTTTGATTTGTGGCGAGTCTGTCAGGGTGGATGACAGGCCGCTTTTGCTTGAGAGATTTTCTGTCATGAGCAGAGGTTGGAGTGTCAACTCTGAGAGAGGCGGCAGCCATTTTGGACCACCATGTCTATCACAGATCAGAGCCATCTGATTGGCTTTGGGGTGTCCATCAGATCAATGCAGCCTTCCTTCACAGTGTGTCCTTTTGTACTCCCTCCAACTCTGAAGCTCTCTCCTATTCTCAGACTCTCCTTACATTCACACCCAGAGGAACAGGGGAGGGGGCTGTCTGGAAGGAAAGGTGAGAGAGTGAAGGAAAGAGAGAGAGAGAGAAGAGAGAGAGGGACAAAGAGAGGAAGAGAGAAAGATAATGATGTGAGAAAGAGAGAAAGAGGGAGAGAGAGAGATTGTGAGTGAGTATGAGAGAGAAAGAGAGAGAGAGAGCGAGCTCGACTGTAAAGTCTAGTCAGTACAGTATAGCATGTCTTGATGTCTGGGAGGTGTCATGTTCAATGCTGGTTTAGAGTCTCATGTTCACAGGTGGTTGTGTCAGTACCGCTATCGCTTGTACCTATGTGTTGTTGCTTCAATGTCTACTAACTAAAGGAAATGTTTTAGAAACCCAGAGTCCTCTCCTGGCATGCTTTTGTTATGTGCTCATTCAGAGGGGACAGTTGGTTGATCTCCCCCCCAGGCAAGGTAAGCTCTGAGGCGGACAACACCTGTTTGAGAGGTTGGTCAAAGTGCTGTCACGGCAACACATTGCTGCCCGCAGTCGTAACTCAGAATGCTTCAGGGCGCTTCATCAAACACGCACACACACACGAAAGCCAAACAATGTCTCTCATTAAGTTCTCAAGGGCAGAGATCTTCAATCTCAGGTGACGCTATTGCTTCTTTTTATACGTTGTTATTTGGCTCGTAAACATGACCTTTCCTCTGGCCGCCTCCCACCTGTGTGTGTTTATAGACCCAAAGAAGTGAGAGAAAGAAAGTGTGTCATGCTTAATGACAGCATGACTAGCCTAGCTCCACTACGGCAGTGTGAGCAGAACCTGTACTTTGTGGGTTGAGAGATTTTCCTGGCTGCCAACTCTGGGTTCTAGACTTTATAGGACGCAGAGGTTTTCCTGGTCAGGTCATGCAGTCAGGGAAAACTCTTGGCCTGGATCACAAAAGGACATTTTGGTCAATTGCCAGTCTGTGAAGTCTCTGCTCTCCCCAATTCAACCAGCCCCTCACAAACACACAAACAAAAATATATGTTACATTAATTTCTCCTCCCTTTGTCATTTGATACTGTGAAAGAGGAGGCGATATCTAGTCAAGATAATGTATATGTCTATTTATATGACTCCTCTGTGCTTCAGCTATACTGTCAACTGTGTTTCCCCTCCATAGCACTCAGGGAGGACTGAACACAAGACAACAAGACCGAAGCAACATGGAATGTGTGATCTGAGTTCCCTCCCAACGACCGTGTTCATCAAGTCATTGTCTGTCTGCCCGCGTTCCCTAAGAATTCCTTTTTAATGGGGCCTGCGAGAAGACAGCATCATTTTGTCCATTCTAATTGAGTCTTCAAGGAGGGAACAATAACTATACTTACAATCGACTGCAGGGCACTGCTGGTTGGGTAAATTAATTACTTGTCGTTCTGAGTGATTGTTATTGAAGAAATCCCTCACTATTCGGGGACTGCAGTGAGCAAACAACTGAGGCTGGTCGTATTCCCCACGCAACATGGCAACGGCAACAGGAACAGGAATAGTAATGATTAGGAGGTGTGTGTGTGTGTGTGTGTGTGTGTGTGTGTGTGTGTGTGTGTGTGTGTGTGTGTGTGTGTGTGTGTGTGTGTGTGTGTGTGTGTGTGTGTGTGTGTGTGTGTGTGTGTGTGTGTGTGTGGTGTGCTTTCAGTACATTCAAATGAAACCTCAGGGAGCTAGTTTTGACTTTGTTTATCTGAATACGTTTGATGAAGAAAAAATGCATTACATTTGCTGGTGTCTGACAAGACAGGTGCAGAGTAGTGGATATTGTCATTTATTTTTCAGTCAGTAGTTGACAAAACTGCCATAGCTTATTGAAGGCATGTGAAAAGATGAAGTTTGAGAATTCATCAGATTTATGTCGGTTGTGATAGCTGTACTGTAGTTGGTTGCATTATGTTGCAGGGTCACACCTGAGTATGGTAAATCAGAAACCCCACTACTGGCCCTTTGCCAGGCACCCTGCCCAACACCCCCACTACACAGCCTCTTATACAGTCTGCTATTCTCTCTCTGATATGAAACTAAGGATGGTTGAGGGAACGAGTGGGAATCATTCATTTGTCCAATTCCTCTCTAAACGTTGATAATCCTGCTTTTGTTTCTGTACGTGATGGCATTTGTAATTCGTCTCAGGGAAGAACGCAGTGTGGCTAATGGGGTTTAGCTGTCTGACGGTACGCCATGCCATCCTGAGAGAGTGAGCGACGTCATAAGTGACTATGTAAGGCTATCCTGGGATGGGGTGTAATTTCTCTCCAGGGTGTGTGTGTGTGTGTGTGTGTGTGTGTGCGTGTGTGCGTGCGTGCGTGCGTGCGTGTGTGCGTGTGCGTGTGTGTGCCTATGCCTGTGCCTATATGTGTGTGCACGTCTGTGTGTCTGAGGGAGAACAGGTTTGGTTATTTGTTGATTTTGGTGAAGGGGCACATTGTCTTAGATTAAGACCATTTCCACATCTGTCTGTCTGTCTGTCTGTCTGTCTGTCTGTCTGTCTGTCTGTCTGTCTGGGGGCAGCTCATCGCATCCTGCAGTCTAATCAACTGGCACATAGCTGCACTCCAGGGAAAGACAGACCAACAGACATGCAGATAGACATGCAGATAGACAGGCAGGCAGACAGACAGGCATGCAGGCAGGTAGACACCAGCCTAGCTCCCTCCTATCTAGTGGACATATCATATGTAGAGGAGCCCCTGTGTGTGCCTGCCTGCGTACTGGACTGTCCTGGAGGCCCAGTGTTACTGGTTAGGTTTAGTTACAGCTCTCTCTGATCCTTGCGGCTTGTTATGAGCGAGGGAGCAGCACATCAGGCACAGAGAGTACAGGTCACCTAAAATTTGATTTTGCAGGGGAAGGTGGAGGGAGGGAGGTAGCAAAGGGATGTGTGAGTGAGAGAGACAGAGAGATGTGTTAGAAAGGTGGAGAGGAGGGGGTAGTTTATCAGCCTGCGTGTTTGTAAATGTCTCCCCCTGCTCTTTGTCTCTGTGCAGTAGAAATTAGGGACTAAATAAAAGTGGGTTCATGAGAGTACAGACTTCCATTATGATGGCATGCACACCATGGCACGACTCCCCAGGGCGCCATCCCATCCCAGCGTTCACAGGCATCACATTTCAAATAGCTTTTTGGGTTTTACCACATATCCAATATGGATGGCGCTATACTGTGGCCCCTGCAGCATTGTTTCCTTTCAGTATCTCTGCTTTCTGTCGGAGGCACTGTAAATATCCATACCGTGGTACTGTATACAGTCAGCACGCCCTGTATGTGCTTCTGGGCTTCACTCTTTATTGTGTATGTGCGTAGGTCGCTTACACTAGCCGTTTCTATCAGACTCAGAGATGAAGGTTTAGCTCTAGCTGCTGATGAAATCTCTCACACTGTCTAATTTGCAGGAGTGATCAGGGCTCTGGGGTTAAGCAGCCTTTCTGTCCTGCTCTCTGACTGACTAAACAGACAGTCTCTGGCTGGCTATCTGGCTGGCTTGCTGACTGGCTGACTGATTGTGGGAGACAGGCTGCAGGCTCTCTCCACCTATCACACCACTCCTCCTGGTGGAGATCACTTGTCGTGACCAACATCTTTCTGCAGGCCCAGGGACTCTTTGAGAGTGGAAAGAGTGGGGAAAGTGGAGTGCTGTGGTGGCTCACTCAGTAGTGCTGCCCCACAGGTCAGGCAGATGGTGGTCACTTAAGAGGGTCCAGAGCAGGCAGATGCCACGGTGATCATTGAAGAGGGTCCAGAGCAGGCAGGTGCCATGGTGGTCACTGAAGAGGGTCCAGAGCAGGCAGATGCCACGGTGATCACTGAAGAGGGTCCAGAGCAGGTAGGTGCCATGGTGGTCACTGAAGAGGGTCCAGAGCAGGTAGGTGCCATGGTGGTCACTGAAGAGGGTCCAGAGCAGGCAGATTGGCATGGTACTACTGAGCCTGAGGCTTAGACGGCTCAGTCTGGCTCTTCTCTGGCACGTCTGTCTGTCTGTCTGTCTATTTGTCCACCTGTCTGTCTGTCTGTCTGTCCATCTGTCTCTCTTTCTGACTTTCTTTCTCTATTTGTTGGTTGGTTCTCTCTCCCCTCTAACCCTAGTTTATCCACTCTGCTCGTTTGGCTACCATAACCCATTCATTTGAGAATTTAACTCAGTGGTGGAGTGCAACAGCAGGACCTGAATGTCTGCTCCTCAATGTGGGGACAATCACGTCAGAGGTCAGACAGAGAATATCAGACAAAGCTGTGTGCCTGGGGCTGGTGTCACTAGGCTGGGGAGCACAGATTATTAGGCTGCCCTAATACTGTTTGACTGCCAGACTGGTCTGATGGGGTCTGGAGATGCTCGGAGCCGGAAGCCCTCCCTGTCCACTCTCTAGTCTTGGTCTGTGTTGTAGCCCAATATCCCTGAACTTGTCTGACACCTTGCAAGCCTCAGCTGACCAGACAGCTCTACTCTACCTAAGTACATCTACTAGGGACCCTTTCCTTTTGTCCCTCCTTACGCTTCTCCATGAGGACCAGGAGGGGGATGTCTGGGGAGGGAAGACTTGAGAGACGGCATCCATCTTCCATTGTGTGCCCACTATGGCTCCCCTTCCACCCCTCCCAGTCTTCCATCCGATTGAGTCCTGCTCTCATGACCCCACACAGTGTGACATACTAGGCTAGGCTACGTAGCTGGCGCAGGTGGAAATTAGATGTATTACTGATAGCCATCAGCCGCATGCTGAAGAATAAAAATAATGACAGGCAAGATGTAATTACCGGGGCTGAGAGACACGGCACTCCATTTTTCAGCTCTGCAGTTTTACAGCCACTCTTTGTTTTGTTAGCTGTTAACTAGCAGCGCTAATGTCATCTAGGGAGGCAGTGGGGCTCTGTCTGTGAAGGGCTGGGACACACACACAATGGAACAGGTTAATGGAATGGCAGTCTTGTCTATGGACCAATCCTCCTGTGTCCAACTAACGATTAGTTCTATAGTAGACAACTGCAAAGGAACATTACATGGGATAAGAGTACAGTATGTATGTAATCTGTTGTCACTCTTTTACTGACATGTTTGGAGATGCGGCATGGGCATGACATTGTCATCCAGAGGTGCCATGTGAGAGAATATATCAGTCAGATATCCTCTTTGCAAATATTGATTCATACCCCGTGCCGTGTATAGTATTGTGACAGGGGTGGCACTCAGCCCAGTTATATTGTGTTTGTATTTATAATGGATCCCCATTAGTTCCTACCAAGGCAGCAGCTACTCTTCCTGGGGTTTATTATGGATCCCCGTTAGTTCCTGCCAAGGCAGCAGCTACTCTTCCTGGGGTTTATTATGGATCCCCGTTAGTTCCTGCCAAGGCAGCAGCTACTTTTCCTGGGGTCTAGCAAAATTAAGGCAGTTTATACAATTTTAAAAACATTACAATACATTCAGACTCTGTGCCCTCAGGCCCCTACTCCACCACTACCACATATATACAGTACAAAATCCATGTGTACATGTGTGTATAGTGCGTATGCTATCGTGTGTGTGCGTGTGTGTATAGTGTGTATGTTATCGTGTGTGTGCGTGTGTGTATAGTGCGTATGCTATCGTATGTGTGCGTGTGTGTATAGTGTGTATGCTATCGTGTGTGTGCGTGTGTGTATAGCGCGTATGCTATCGTGTGTGTGTGTGTGTGTGTGTGTATAGTGTGTATGTTATCGTGTGTGTGCGTGTGTGTATAGGGTGTATGTTATCGTGTGTGTGCGTGTGTGTATAGTGCGTATGCTATCGTGTGTGTGCGTGTGTGTATAGTGTGTATGCTATCGTGTGTGTGCGTGTGTGTATAGTGCGTATGCTATCGTGTGTGTGTGTGTGTGTGTATAGCGCGTATGCTATCGTGTGTGTGCGTGTGTGTATAGTGCGTATGCTATCGTGTGTGTGCGTGTGTGTATAGTGTGTATGCTATCGAGTGTGTGCGTGTGTGTATAGTGCATATGCTATCGTGTGTGTGTGTGTGTATAGCGCGTATGCTATCGTGTGTGTGCGTGTGTGTATAGTGAGTATGCTATCGTGTGTGTGCGTGTGTGTATAGTGCGTATGCTATCGTGCGTGTGTGTATAGTGCGTATGCTATCGTGTGTGTGCGTGTGTGTATAGTGCGTATGCTATCGTGTGTGTGCGTGTGTGTATAGTGCGTATGCTATCGTGTGTGTGCGTGTGTGTATAGTGCATATGTTATCGTGTGTGTGCGTGTGTGTATAGTGCGTATGCTATCGTGTGTGTGCGTGTGTGTATAGTGAGTATGCTATCGTGTGTGTGCATGTGTGTATAGTGAGTATGCTATCGTGTGTGTGCGTGTGTGTATAGTGCGTATGCTATCGTGTGTGTGCGTGTGTGTATAGTGCGTATGCTATCGTGTGTGTGCGTGTGTGTGTGTGTGTATAGTGCGTTTGCTATCATGTGTGTGTGTGTGTGTATAGTGAGTATGCTATCGTGTGTGTGCGTGTGTCTATAGTGCGTATGCTATCGTGTGTGTGCGTGTGTGTATAGTGCGTATGCTATCGTGTGTGTGCGTGTGTGTATAGTGCGTATGTTATCGTGTGTGTGCGTGTGTGTATAGTGCGTATGCTATCGTGTGTATGTGTGTGTGTATAGTGCGTATGCTATCGTGTGTGTGCGTGTGTGTATAGTGCGTATGCTATCGTGTGTGTGCGTGTGTGTATAGTGCGTATGCTATCGTGTGTGTGCGTGTGTGTATAGTGCGTATGCTATCGTGTGTGTGCGTGTGTGTATAGTGCGTATGCTATCGTGTGTGTGCGGGTGTGTATAGTGCGTATGCTATCGTGTGTGTGCGTGTGTGTATAGTGCGTATGCTATCGTGTGTGTGCGTGTGTGCATAGTGCGTATGCTATCGTGTGTGTGCGTGTGTGTATAGTGCGTATGCTATCGTGTGTGCGTGTGTGTATAGTGCGTATGCTATCGTGTGTGTGCGTGTGTGTGTGTGTATAGTGCGTTTGCTATCGTGTGTGTGCGTGTGTGTATAGTGAGTATGCTATCGTGTGTGTGCGTGTGTGTATAGTGCGTATGCTATCGTGTGTGTGCGTGTGTGTATAGTGCGTATGCTATCGTGTGTGTGTGTGTGTGTGTATAGTGCGTTTGCTATCGTGTGTGTGCGTGTGTTTATAGTGCGTATGCTATCGTGTGTGTGCGTGTGTGTATAGTGCGTATGCTATCGTGTGTGTGCGTGTGTGTATAGTGCGTATGCTATCGTGTGTGTGCGTGTGTGTATAGTGAGTATGCTATCGTGTGTGTGCGTGTGTCTATAGTGCGTATGCTATCATGTGTGTGCGTGTGTGTATAGTGCATATGCTATCGTGTGTGTGCGTGTGTGTATAGTGCGTATGCTATCGTGTGTGTGCATGTGTGTATAGTGCGTATGCTAACGGGTGTGTGCGTGTGTGTATAGTGCGTATGCTATCGTGTGTGTGCGTGTGTGTATAGTGCGTATGCTATCGTGTGTGTGCGTGTGTGTATAGTGCGTATGCTATCGTGTGTGTGCGTGTGTGTATAGTGCGTATGCTATCGTGTGTGTGCGTGTGTGTATAGTGCGTATGCTATCGTGTGTGTGCGTGTGTGTATAGTGCGTATGCTATCGTGTGTGTGCGTGTGTGTATAGTGCGTATGCTATCGTGTGTGTGCGTGTGTGTATAGTGCGTATGCTATCGTGTGTGTGCGTGTGTGTATAGTGCGTATGCTATCGTGTGTGTGCGTGTGTGTATAGTGCGTATGCTATCGTGTGTATGCGTGTGTGTATAGTGCGTATGCTATCGTGTGTGTGCGTGTGTGTATAGTGCGTATGCTATCGTGTGTGTGCGTGTGTGTATAGTGCGTATGCTATCGTCTCTGTGTACATCCAAGGGCCAGACGTGCTGCCCTGTTCTGAGCCAATTGCAATTTTCCTAATTCCTTTTTTGTGGCACCTGACCATACGACTGAACAATAGTCCAGGTGTGTCAAAACTGTCAAGGTGCTGTCAAGAAGGTAGAGCAGTGCCTTATCATAGACATACATCTCCCATGTTAGCTACTGTTGTATCAATATGTTTTGACCATAACAGTTTACAATCCAGGGTTACTCCAAGCAGTTTAGTCCCCTCAACTTGCTCAATTTCCACAGATGTAGTTGAGGTTTAGGGTTTAGTGAATGATTTGTCCCAAATACAATGCTTTTAATTTTAGAAATATTTATTTGGGTGGCAGGTACCCTCGTGGTTAGAGCTTTGGGCCAGTAACCGATAGTTTCCTAGATCAAATTGCGGAGCTGACATGGTAAAAATCTGTCCTTCTGCTCCTGAACAAGGCAGTTAACCCACTGTTCCTAGGCTGTCATTATAAATAAGAATGTGTTCTTAACTGACTTGCCTGGTTAAATAAAAAATAAAAAATCCTTGCCACCCACTCTGAAACTAACTGCAACTCTTTGTTAAGTGTTGCAGTCATTTCAGTCGCTGTAGTAATTGACACGTATAGTATTGAGTCATCTGCCTACATAGACACTCTGGCTTTCCTCAAAGCCAGTGGCAATTTATTAATAAAGATTGAAAAAAGTAATGGGCCTAGACAGCTGCCTTGGGGAATTCCTGATTCTACCTGGATTATGTTGGAGTGGCTTCCGTTAATCTGTGTTCTGTTAGACAGGTAACTCTTTATCCACAATATAGCAGGTGGTGTAAAGCCACAACACATACGTTTTGCCAGCAGCAGACTATGATCGATAATGTCAAAGGCTGCACTGAAGTTTAACAAGTTTAACAAGACAGACCCACAACCTTTTTATCATCAATTTCTTAGCCAATCATCAGTAATTTGTGTAAGTGCTGTGCTTGTTGAATGTGCTTCTCTATAAGCATGCTGAAAGTTTGTTGTCAATTTGTTTACTGTAAAATAGCATTGTATCTGGTCAAACACAATTTTTTCCAACCCAGTTAATATTGTATGGGCTTTTAAAATGGCACTGAAAAAGCTTTGGGTACAAGACAAGTGGTGTACTGTCCTTAATGCCTGACTAGCTCTATGAGGGCTTATGTTGCTCTTATTTTTGTGTCAGTACTTTACTAATAATGTTTCCCTGAAGTGGAACATGTCGTGATTTTACTCAAATATGCTTTTCCTGCTTTTCCACCTCATTTTCGAATGGTTTTAAAACACAGAAGACAAACGCAGAAACTATGGATGCAACTTCCTCCATGCTTGCGCATTATCAGAATTCATATGCACGGCACTAGAAATCCCTTCATTGCGTTCTGTAGTATTTTGTCAGGATGTTTCGGTTAGCCGACAAAATACTACAGAACGCAATGCTTTTGAGCGGTTATTCAAATGACAAACTATTCACTGAAAATAATAATAACATTCTTTATTACATTGTGTTGTTGTCGCCTAAGAAGGATACATTTCTTGTCCCTAAAAAAGTGAAACATATGGTAGCTTTTCCAGTTGCACACCGGGAGTGCACTCAGCACAGCCCCAGGAGCACACATAGTGTAGCTAACTATGATTTCATTATCTAAACATTTTTTTTTAAATTATATTATATTACACTTCTACTTAGGCCATAGGCTACATCTCATGCCTGTCTGTCTTTGTTCTGTTACGCAATTCTGCACCTGGCCTCTTGACTGCCAAAGCAATTCCTCTAAATTCTTGTGGTCCCAGAAAAAGACAGACTACAAATGCTTTTTAGACACTTCTTTCAACCTTTTCTCTTTTGCCTACTAGAAGCCTATTGGAGGAGAGATGCATGTTTGCTCTTACTTGTTGGAAAGGAAAAGCCCATATTTTCCTATGGTAGGCCTATCTTAACACCGATAGGCTACATCCTGGATCTTCTAAATTGTCGAGAATAAACCCAAACTGATCCAAATGGTTGCATAACCAGACCTAGGCTCTAGGCCTATAAAGTTATTTCAGCATGAAACAAAACAGGACGTTTGAGTAGTTATTCAAATTAGCCTACATCACTGCAGTCTACAGCCTATGGATACTAATTCTGTACTCACTTGATAACAATAATACATTCCTCATTGCACTGTGTTGTTGTATCCCAGGTATAATAATTGTCTTGTCTAAAAATGTAGGCCTATGCCTAATCAATAGTGAACTTGCATGCCTAGGGACCACAGAGTGCAGTCTGGAGGAGCACACTACAGATTTGGCATTGCATAATCTGTTAACGTTTTTTCTTGGACTTTGACAGGTAAATATTTAGCCTAATATCTAGCTAATATGGCCTAATATCTAGTTAATATTTAGCTTCTTACTTCGGCTACACATCACTAGCCGTGGCTATAGGCTATGCAAGCCTCTCCGCAATAGGCCATTCTTCTTCTCGTGAAATCCCAGGAAGCTATAGGACATTTATTATCATACTTTTCTACTAGGTCTAATAGACTTTTTTTCAGGGGAAAGAAGCAGGTTTGCTTTTACTAATTGCTGAATGTCAAACAGGCCTACAGCATAGAAAATGCATTTTGGGGGAAGTTGAGGAGAGAAAGTGCATTGGTGTGATTGATCACTTTTGGCTGGTTATGATAACATTGTTGCACTGATGCATTACAAATAGTTGCACAGGACATACAGAGATGAGCACAGTGGAAAGTAAGACCCAAAGGAATAGACAACCAATAGAAAAATGGAAATCACTTGCAAACCACTTCAGCCATGAGGCAATAACATGATGTAAAAGATGTGCAAGCTCTGCGTTTGTTGTTTAATTGCTACATTTAAATACATGTTACTATTTTTCATTAAGCCTACATGTAAATTTAAGTATTATTTGTAGTTGTTACTATGACAATGAACACCCTGAAAGATCTGAATGGTCTGAACCAGTATCTGTGTTTTAGAGACCTCGTGAATGGTCTGAACCAGTATCTGTGTGTTAGAGACCTCATGAATGGTCTGAACCAGTATCTGTGTGTTAGAGACCTCATGAATGGTCTGAACCAGTATCTGTGTTTTAGAGACCTCATGAATGGTCTGAACCAGTATCTGTGTGTTAGAGACCTCATGAATGGTCTGAACCAGTATCTGTGTGTTAGAGACCTCATGAATGGTCTGAACCAGTATCTGTGTGTTAGAGACCTCATGAATGGTCTGAACCAGTATCTGTGTGTTAGAGACCTCATGAATGGTCTGAACCAGTGCTAGCTGTGCCAGCTGTGCCACCAGAGAGTCTGGGTTTGAGCCCAGGATCGGTCGCAGCCGGCCGCAACCGGGAGGTCCATGGGGATACGCAAAATTGGCCTAGCGTTGTCCGGGTCAGGGAGGGCTTGGCCGGTAGGGATATCCTTGTCTCATCGTGCACTAGCGACGCATGGCTTTCGACCTTCGTCTCTCCAGAGTCCGTATGGGAGTTGTAGCGATGAGAAAAGATAGTAACTACTAACAATTGCATACCACGAAATTGGGGAGAAAAGGGGGGTAAAATTTAAAATTAAAAAATAAAAAGAAGAAAGATTTACCTTCACTGGAACTAAGAGGCCTGAACCATGAAAAGCAGCCCAGACCGCCAAACTTTACCGTTAGCACAGGTAGTGTTCTCCTGGCATCCGCCAAACCCAGATTCTCTCTGCCAGATGGTAAGGTATGATTCATCACTCCAGAGAATGTTTTTCCATTGCTCTGTAGTGTAATGGCGGCAAGCTTTACACCCCTCCAGCCGACTCAGCTCGGCCATGGAAACCCATTTCATGAAGCTCCCGAAGGAACAGTTCATGTGCTGATGTTGCTTCTAGAGACAGGTTGAAACTCAGTAGTGAGTGTTTCAACCAAGGACAGGCAATTGTTTTACGCTATGCGTTTGGACAACAAATTAGATGAGGTACAATCACGAATATCCTACCAACAGGACATCAAAAACTATAATATCTTATGTTTCATGGAATCGTGGCTCAATGATGACATGGATATTCAGCAGGAGGGATATACGCTGCACCGGCAAGACAGAACAGCACACTCTGGTATGACGAGGGGGGGGTGGTCAGTGTAAACATCAGCTGGTGCACGAAATCTAAGGAAGTCTCTAGATGTTGTTCGCCAGAAGTAGAGTATCTTGTGATAAAATGCAGTCCACACTATTTGCATAGAGAGTTTTCAGCTATACTTATCGTGGCTGTTTATTTACCACCACAGACAGATGCTGGCACTAAGACTCAGTCAGCTGTATAAGGAAATAAGAAAACAGAAAACCGCTCACCCAGAGGCGGCGCTCTGAGTGGCCGGAGACTTTAATGCAGGGAAACTTAAATCAGTTCTACCTAACTTCTATCAACATGTTAAATGTGCAACCTTAGGAAAAAAATATAGATCACCTTTACGCCACACACAGAGATGCGTGCAAAGCTCTCCCTCGCCTTCCATTTGGTAAATTCAACCACAATTCTATCCTCCTGATTCCTGTTTACAAGCAAAAATTAAAGCAGGAAGCACAAGTGACTCGGTCTATAAAAAAGTGGTCAGATGAAGCAGATGCCAAACTACAGGACTGTTTTGCTATCACAGTCTAGAACATGTTCCAGGATTCTTCCTGTGTCATTGAGAACTACACCACATCAGTCACTGGCTTTATCAATAAGGGCATTGAGGACGTCGTCCCCACACTGACTGTACGTACATTCCCCAACCAGAAGCCATGGATTACAGGCAACATTCGCACTGAGCTAAAGGGAGGAGGTCAGAGACCTGGCCCAGTGGTGCCAGAATAACAACCTATCCCTCAACGTAACCAAGACTAAGGAGATAATTGTGGACTCCAGGAAAAGGAGGACCGAGCATGCCCCACTCTCATTGACAGGACTGTAGTGGAGCAGGTTGAGAGCTTCAAGTTCCTTGGTGTCCACATCACCAACAAACTAGAATGGTCCAAACACACCAAGACAGTCATGAAGAGGGCATGAGAAAGCCTATTCCCACTCAGGAAACTAAAAAGATTTGGCATGGTTCCTCAGATCCTCAAAAGGTTCTCCAGCTGCAACATTGAGAGCATCTCTCGGTTGCATCACTGCCTGGTACAGTAATTGCTTGGCCTCCGACTGCAAGGCACTACAGAGGGTAGTGCGTACAGCCCAGAACATCATTGGGGCTAAGCTGCCTGCCATCCAGGACCTCTACACCAGGCAGTGTCAGAGGAAGACCCTAAACATTGTCAAAGACCCCAGCCAGTTGAGTAATATCTTGTTAAAAATGGTGAAGGTCTTATTTATTTTAGAAAAGTTAGAAGCAAAAGCCTACAACTATTTTAGCACCGTTTTGCACTGCTCTGAGGCAAGCACGGGGACTGGTCTTGATAAATCAATTAGATTTTTATTTTCACTTCATCTCCATTTGGGTATTGGTTAGACAATAATTAGATCATTAGGGTGCAGAAATGTTATGCTCTTAGTGTAACCTTTATTTAACTAGGCATGTCAGTTGAGAACAAATTCTTATTTACATGGACAGCCTACTCCTTCCTCGTGCCCTGCAGGGATTCTTTAGCTAAATAGCCCAGTACTGTACTGCTGACCGTCACATTGTAGTGAGATATTTTCCATTCCAGCAAGTGCCAGTCAAAAGTTTGGACACACCTACTCATTCCAGGATGTTTCTATATTTTTGCTATTTTCTACATTGTAGAATAATAGTGAAGACATCACAACTATAAAATAACACAGGTGTCCCGCATGCCCTGCATTCTGTAGTACAGACATGGCCTGCTCTCCCTTGTATAAGGAATTAGGCACTTTCCCATGTTTACTACAGTATGTATTGTAGACTGCACATTAGCCTAATAAACAAATAAACACATTTCGTTAATAAAATAATTACAAAAATGCCTCTTTCAAAATGCAGATGTTGATTTAGTTATGGATCCATAATGAATTACAATGGGACTAAATATCAGTGATTTACAAAAATATTGTAACAAAGTTGTCTAATGAAGGCAAACAATTTAGAATCCTCCAATCCTGAAGCCTACTCCCGACCGTCACGTTGTACAGCACCATCTTTTCCATTCCGTCCCAATGGAAACCCTCAGCGTTTCGTTTTTTGTTTTTCTCTGAATAGAAACACAATAATATTAATCAAATTAATTATGCCAACTTTCTTAAAATCAATCCCATATACTATGCTATTACAAAAAAGGTTTTCAATTCTCTGGTAATGCCAATACGGAATACAATCAAATGCTTCTCAAAGATTCCCTCTGGTGGTCATACTAGCAATAACTTGCAGTAACAGAAAAAATGTCTGATAATTAAATGATGTGCCACAGAATGCTGCAGCAGCACGGAAGGTGTGCCGCAGTATGATGCAACTTTTAAAAGAGGACCCAATGTAGCTAGGCTAATGAATTAACAGTTGAAACAGTTACAGCACCATCAGAACTTAGCTCTGCCTTTTGAATAGAGAGAGGGATCCCTTCTTTACAACACCTTGAGCACAAGGAATGTTAACTGGACCCTGAATGAAAATACTACTTCTCAAGGTCTGTTTAAAAGTTTTTATGTCCTGACTTACACAACGAGCTAAATTCCTTGACTGGGGCTCGTGGAGGACCAAAAACAGCATTTTATC
The DNA here is from genome assembly GCF_036934945.1 of Oncorhynchus masou masou. Classification (NCBI taxonomy): domain Eukaryota; kingdom Metazoa; phylum Chordata; class Actinopteri; order Salmoniformes; family Salmonidae; genus Oncorhynchus; species Oncorhynchus masou. Next base: position 20,831,702 of record NC_088233.1, on the reverse strand, counting down.
ATGCAGCCCTCAATAGGCATTTAGCATTCACTCTGCCCCATCAGTCCCTCACGCGATGGCTGGGCAGGGCTGGTTCTTTTTAGTGTGTGTGTGTGTGTGTGTGTGTGTGTGTGTGTGTGTGTGTGTGTGTGTGTGTGTGTGTGTGTGTGTGTGTGTGTGTGTGTGTGTTAGTGTGTGTGTGTGTGTGTGTGTGTGTGTGTGTGTGTGTGTGCGTGTGTGTGCGTGCGTGCGTGCGTGTGTGTGTGTGTGTGTACGCATGTTTCAATGTCTCAGCCTCTCTGACAGAGGAAACCACTAACTTTGGGGCCAGAGGAGGGGCCACAGGTGGAGGATAGTGCTGGGGAGAATGTCAATTGCATTTCCTTGATTCCTCACGTCCTCTCTCTTCACCTTCTTCTCAAAACCTATCCAATGTGTTTTGGAAGGAGGTGAGGAGAGAGGACATGAGGAATCAAGGAAGTGCCATTTAGATTCTACCCTGCATTCTCCCTCTGTCCCTCAGTCACTCGGTACAAGGCCTTCAAAGAGTTATGTCAAAAGGTTGCCATCAAAAAAGGGCATACATAATATTATAATACTATACTTCGTTCATCACGTCAGGAAGCAGAGAGCTCTTCAAATGAACCCAACCATCCTAGTTAACGTAACAGTAAATAGGCAATTACTGCAGTTGTCGAGTGTAGTGTGTTTGACTCCATTGTACAAGAGCAGTTATTGTTGTACCAAGAGTTGTGATGAAAAGTTCAAACTCATCAGAAATATAAACCACCTGCAATGGCAGTTCACACCAATGATGTCATATATGAATACAGTAAGCTATACTGTATAATAAATATGAGGTCTATAGTTCAGACTCATTGCAATAGAAACAACGTCCAGTGTGAATGCTGCAATGCCAAGCAATGATGTAATTTAAAGTAAATTATGTCTATCGTTCAACCTCATTGCAATCAAATGTAAATGCAGGGGTACAGACCAGTGATGTGCCAGACTGCCAGGAGACTGAAGTGAAGCCGAGCTGAGGGAAGGTCAGGGTGATGGATGCATCCTGACGTGCCCACTGCCCATGATGTCAGAGCCGGGAATAGCAGTTGCAGTGCAGTGCGTGGGTATGGGTGGAGGTGCCAGGAGGAAAGGAGATGGGCGCTGCCCGCCTGTCCACCCACCCGCCTGGTCTGCCTGCCCTAGTTTAGGGGGGCAGAAGAAAGGCCCCATTCATTTATTGTGGTGGGGTTGTGCCATCACTGTAGCTCCCAGGGGATTGGCCTCATCAATGAGAGGCCAGCTGGGAGGATGTCACAGCGCCCCTCCCCCCACATACAGTACTGTAGCAAGGATTGTACCAGTTTGCCTGCCACATGCATGACTCCACCCAGCTTGTTCGCTGCTGTCTATGTGTTAGATGAGGTATTGTTTAGAGCTGTTACATTGGTGGTGGGGTTTCTGTGCCACTGCTTATGGAGTGCACATGCTGGACATGTGGTGTCGACGGAACTTTCCAGAAGAGAATGGCTATGTGTTCACAAATGCTGGATCTAATAGGCCTACTCTGATAAAGACATACTTTATGGCATCTTTGTATTGGCCTTGCACTGCAAAGTGACACCACCCTCTAGTGCAAACTTCACAATCTGAGTGGCTGTGTGTGTATGTGTGTGTGTGTGTGTGTGTGTGTGTGTGTGTGTGTGTGTGTGTGTGTGTGTGTGTGTGTGTGTGTGTGTGTGTGTGTGTGTGTCAAATAAATCAAATCAAATTTTATTTGTCACATACACATGGTTAGCAGATGTTAATGCGAGTGTAGCGAAATGCTTGTGCTTCCAGTTCCGACAATGCAGTAATAACCAACAAGTAATCTAACTAACAATTCCAAAACTAATTTCTTATACACAGTGTAAGGGGATAAATAATATGTACATAAAGATATGAATGAGTGATGGTGCAGAGCAGCATAGGCAAGATACAGTAGATGGTATCGAGTACAGTATATACATATGAGATGAGTATGTAAACAAAGTGGCATAGTTAAAGTGGCTATTGATGCATGTATTACATAAGGATGCAGTAGATGATAGAATACAGTATATACGTATACATATGAGATGAATAATGTAGGGTATGTAAACATTATATTAGGTAGCATTGTTTAAAGTGGCTAGTGATATATTTTGCATCCTTTCCCATGAATTCCCATTATTGAAGTGGCTGGAGTTGAGTCAGTGTGTTGGCAGCAGCCACTCAATGCTCCGCCCACAACCGTGTGTGTGTGTGTGTGTGTGTGTGTGTGTGTGTGTGTGTGTGTGTGTGTGTGTGTGTGTGTGTGAGTGTGTACGTAGCTGAGGTTTGCATGCAGAGCAGCTCTGCTCATAAAGCACCAGGATGTGGTAAGCTGTTAACACTAGACTGCCTGGCATTTTCCTTTTGACTGTTTTACCCACAACCTTTATTCCATCTCCTGTATTGACCACTACTATCTATGACCTCTTATGGAGCACTGCTGTAACCCTAGCTGTAGGGTGCATACCTTTACACTATCTATTTGCTAAAGGAGACAGAATCCTGCTTCTGTGTCCTTAAGGAGAGTGAAGGAAGAGAGGAGTGAAGGAAGGAAGGAGTGAAGGAAGAAAGGGAGGAGAGGAGTGAAGGAAGGAAGGAAAGAGAGAGAAGAGGAGAGGTGTGTGAGCTGCACAGATGTGTGTTTACCAGGGCCTGCATCAGCAGCAGCTGCTGTGTTTTGCATGCCACGGAAGCAGTGAGGAGATTTGCATTACTGGTTTGATTTCATGAACGTGATCATTGTGTTGGATTAGAAGGGAGGGATGGAGTGCAGCTGGACCTCAGTGATACCAGGGCAGTGGAATCATTGAAAAGGGCCTGGATCGTGGAGGTGCTGCAGGAAACTGATCCAAGCATAACATCATCAGCTCTAATGGACCTGAACATAACACACACACACACACACACACACACACACACACACACACACACACACACACACACACACACACACACACACACACACACACACACACACACACACACACACACGCACAGATAGACGCATACACACATAACACCCCCACCCTACCCACACACACACACACACACACACACACACACACACACACACACACACACACACACACACACACACACACACACACACACACACACACACACACACACACACACACACACACACACACACACACACAGCTAAAGATGCAGGACTAATTGCTCTCTAATTTAAATAGGATGGTCCAAAGCTGACTGCTATAAAAACCCACAGTTCCATGACATCAAACGTGGCACACAGTCAACCATGGAAAAGAACATTGAGGCCGGCGCAGACCATTTCCCCATGATTGGTTGTTGTATCATATTAATTTCATGCTAAGCGGACGCTAATATTCCAGGGTGATTGGTAATGCATGGGAGGGGAGCGGTGCTGCTGTAACCTCAAGGAAGGACCTTGTGGGAGTAGAAGGTTCTGTGACCTGAGTGTTGGGAGCACTGGGGGCCAGAGGTGTCTGATACAGTATACTTATGCAAATAGAGGATGTGTGTGTGTGTGTGTGCTAATCAGAGAGCAAAGACCCCTAAGTCTCTGGGGAAACCGGAAACTGTACACAGTTAGGGGAAAGGTGTCACATTAGTGTGTGTGTATGCAATAACAGCTTATCTTCAGCAACGGAAAGTTACAAAGTAGTTTTCCATAAGCTTGGCTATTTGCCGAGCTTATGTCAGCCAGAACCATAGTATCTATTTTGTCTGGTTACTGTGTGTGTGTGTGTGTGTGTGTGTGTGTGTGTGTGTGTGTGTGTGTGTGTGTGTGTGTGTGTGTGTGTGTGTGTGTGTGTGTGTGTGTGTGTGTGTGTGTGTGTGTGTGTGTGCGTGCGTGCGTGCGTGCGTGTGTGTGTGTGTATGAGCCTCTGTATCCCTCATTGTAAAGCTCCTAACCTCATACCTCTCTAAAGTGAAAGCCCATGCAGTTTGAAGAGGGAGTATTGTGCTGACTGACCCTGGCCCATAGCTCAGGTTCCCTCCCTTACTCCCCTCAGCACACAGTGTCCTGCCCAGTGCTATCTGCTCTGGCAACCCACAATAGATGGACCAGCTCATTGTGTGTTGAGTGTGTAATATAACCCTCCTTCAGACTCGTTTGGGGGTGTTGTTGTGATGTGTTGTCTTGGTGTGTTGTTGGGGTGTGTTGTCTTGGTGTGTTGTCTTGGTGTGTTGTTGTGGTGTGTTGTTATGTTGTGTTTTCTTGGTGTGTTGTCGTGGTGTGTTGTCATATGGTTTCTTGGTGTTGTGTTTTCTTGGTGTGTTGTCTTGGTGTGTTGTCGGGGTGTGTTGTCGTGGTGTGTTGTCGGGGTGTGTTGTCGGGGTGTGTTGTTGTTGTGTGTTCCACCGCTGCCCCAAGACCCCAATAACCACCCTTTGTATTTACTGAGCCCTCTCCTTGGTTCATTGGAGAGGCTACTGCTCTCTCTCTCTCTCTCTCTCAGTCATGGCATTCGTATAACCGAGACAGTGATTTTCTTCCTGTTCAGTGCTCACTCAGACCCAGTTATTTATCAGTGGCAGTCGGGAAGTGGGCACTTGGCCCCTGTGTTTTGTAAAGGCCCAAAGTCTAGGAACCTGGTAACCAGGCTCTGGGTTTTTAACTGGCCTTTGCAAACAGCCCCGGAGTCAGACGATGGTTGCTCTGGCTCTGTGGATATATATGTTCATTTTATTTTTCATGGCAGCATAATTGATTCCACATAGGGCCACAGTAACCAAGCCCCATATTCTTCCCTAGATTACCCTCCCACTCTCCTCTCCCCCATATTCTATCCCAGAACCCAGACTCCCCAATGTTTGGGCATCCCGATTTGCTCTTGCACGGCTATCAATCAATTAGCCCCCCCCCCCACGGCCAGCACTAAGATCAACAGCGTGACTGCCAGTTCCATATGAAGGAGAATCAAAGAAAACAAAGTCCTTCAACTTTTCTCAAAGCTTCTCTAATCAAGTGAGGTGTTTGCATTAAAGGCCTGAGAACTTGTCTGAGATCAGTGTAAGATAACATATCAGGGAATGACAGCCTGATTGATTAGTTTATCTTGGGCGGGACGTTAAGACTGCTGCTGGCAATGTAATCTAATTAAGTTTGTTTTGGGAATGTTTTGAATAGAGGCCCAGTTTGCCGATGTCTTGGGAGGGTTAGCTGCTGCTCCTAACACTGAAAAAAAGGAATGTCACTCATTTGTTTGCTTCTCCCAGATGAGATCTTTCATTGAAGTTAGTGTTACGTCAACACATTGTGTTATGACATGGGCCGGGATTTAATCCGACGCAGATTAACAACCTGCACACAGCAATAGACTTTTAAAAGCTATTTCCCCAACATTTACGGAGATCATGTTCGCTGTAAACGCAAAGTTAGCTCAAGCAGAAAAGTACATCGCAGTGCACAGGTCGTTTGTCTGCAATTGCTTGAATCTCTGTCATGGTCTTTTCCAGGTTAGATACAATGTCCGGTCAGTTCCATAACTCATACAGGTTCCCCTTCTTGTACCATTGCTTACCTTACAGAAATACTCTGGCCTGTATTTAACCATGCTGTCTCTCCCTCCCTCTCTCTCTCCTCAGAGCTCCAGAGATCATCCTGGGCCTGCCCTTCTGTGAGGCCATCGACATGTGGTCCCTGGGCTGTGTCATCGCTGAGCTCTTCCTAGGCTGGCCCCTTTACCCAGGGGCCTCCGAGTACGACCAGGTAGGTCTGAGGGTCTGCCCATAGGGGAGATAAGGAGTGATGCCTAAATGAGAGAAAGCATCCAAGACAAGAGCTAAAAGACGTTGTTTCTGAATGCTACAATAAACAGGAAATGCAATCAATCAAGGTGTGCATTTTGCAACAGTGGCGTACTAAGAGTTATTAGGATTTACAGTATTTTGCCTGTAGAAAGAATTGGGAAATGTTTATATGATCCCCTTAAAAACAGTCCCATTTTGACCAGATTCTTGCCTGCATATGCCTTTTATATCTCCCGCATGCCAGCACACTGGTGATGTAGAGGTGTGCCGATGTGGGTAGGCGTCTATTTTAATAAATCCATTGAATATACACTATCAAAAAGAAATCCAATATTCATTTGTTTAGACAGGTCTTAAGAAACATTATAACACTAATAAAATGTAAATAATCCACTTATTAAACTCCATAACATGCTGGCTAAATCTTGTAATAAATGAGTCAACCAGACAAGATGATCATGAGCAGCACTCACTTCAACGTAGCTAACATTTCCCCAGTCTAACCAATATCCAAACAAAGATTCAGTGAAAACTCAAATCTGACATTGATTGTCTGAAAGCAGTGCGATGGTGCTGTCCCATTCAAAACGGTGCTGAAGTTATAATCTAGTTGACCACAGGCGGGTAGGCTATTGCTTCAAATGTACAGTGTTACATAGATTGGAATTAATTTGGGAGTTTCAGTATGAAACATTTTGATACATGCCTTCAATTGCGTTAGCCTACTTTATTCTAATATTTTTATAATTAAGTTATATTTATTCCCACGGTAATTCTTTATGGATCCATCAAGGTGTGGTTCAGAAAACAGTGCAAGTTGGCAGTATGGTAAAGTTGGCAGTATGGTAAAGTTGGCAGTATGGTAAAGTTGGCAGAAAATACCTTTCTTAGTATGAAAGGTCTATAAGAGTCACTAGTCCACTTCAAGACCAGTCCTAAGATATCACTAGAAGTCAATGTCACAATTTAGTGTAAGTTAGAAGTCAGGGATGAGGGGAGAGCATCAATTTGAGAGCTTTGCAAATGAGAATTGCTCTTAGATATGTTTCAGCACGGGTGAAAAAAAACAGCTTGATTTGCTCCGAGAGATGGAGCAACACTCGCGCAAGGCTTTCCCATAGAGCCTAATGTGAGTTTGTTAAAGAGAAAGAGAGAGATAGAGAGAGAAGAGGAGGAACAGAGAGAGAGAGAGAAGAGAGGAACAGAAAGAGAGAGAAGAGAGGAACAGAAAGAGAGAGAGAGATGAGCGGAACAGAGAGATGTGTTGCTCTGGAGCACCAGAGCGCTGCTAATTGGGGCGAGTGGCTCAGTGGCATCTGCTGGGATAAACAGAGAGGTTGCAGAGGGATCAGGAGCTGCCTGTCTGTCGGAGGAGACGAGACACCACACAGACACAAACAGAGACGCATGCATGCACACACACGCACTCACACACAGGCCTCATTCCTATCACTCACATAACAGGACTAACCATACACAGTACACACAGGAACCCAGACAGCATCCGATACTGCCTGACATCAGATCTCCAGGTGTTTTTCTTGGATAGGTCTTCTGGTCGGTGAAAACTCATGGCCAGTAATAAATCACAGTTAGGGCAGAGTTTTTCCTGACCACATGACCTCACCAGGTTGACCCTGCTGTGAAAATGTGTCACATCTAATGTACAACACAACCTTGTCACACACTGTCATTTTATTAATAATGGATGATACTGCATCAGTATGGGTCTGGGCATATTCCCTCTGCAGTGAACATATTGGGGAGTTATGATTATTATAGCATAATTACCCCCAATGATTTCCCCCAGCAATGATTTTCTAACTCACTAAGATTTTCAGTTAAATCAATTTACCTCAAAAGGGCAAAACAATATCCAATTAATTGTGCCTTATTTTGCATGTCTTAATTTGAATGCTGTTTGGATGATTGTGTGAAACTCTGAATGCATAGTTGATGTGTTATTTGATATTTGTCCTCCTGTAGATCCGATACATCTCTCAGACACAGGGGCTGCCTGCGGAGTACCTCCTGAGTGCAGGGACTAAGACTAACAGATTCTTCAACAGAGACACAGACTCCACCAACTACCCCCTGTGGAGGCTGAAGGTAGGCCTGTAGCACACACACACACACGCACACGCACACGCACACACACACACACACACACACACAGAAAAATACGAATTATGATTGCCCTTTTGTTGCACCAAAACTTTCCATATAGATCAAAAGAGCAGTTAGGTTTCACAGAGCGTTGTTCCAGGGGAGTCAATATTGTACAACTATAGAAGCTCATTGTGAGGCATTCACAGTGAGACTCAACGCTGGCTCTAAACAAAGTGAAAGCTTAATGACAGCTACATGGATTTGTGTGAGAGGATTTGGTAACTGGAACTGGGTCTGACGAATCCAGCTCGGGGGGTGTCTCTTCACACGTGCACACACGCACGCACGCATACACACACGCACACACACACACACACACACACACACACACACACACACACACACACACACACACACACACACACACACACACACACACACACACACACACACCTCTATGCAGGGACTCAGTGGAGCTGTCCTGTTTTTTCCTCATTAACTGGGTAAAATGTATTGTGTCATGTGGCGTATCTGCAGACATAGTTTTGTGTTGCACGTCTTGACTCCACAATACTAATATCTCAGCTGGATACACCTATATTCACTGCTCCACTGCACTTAGTGATGTTCTCTTCCAAGATTGATCAGGTCTCAACACAAGTGTGTAAAAAAAATGGCACCGTAGTGCCTATAAAGTGCACTATTTTTGACCCTGTTCTAAGGTAGTGCACTATATAGGGAATAGGGTAGGGGTGCACGACGTTGGCAAATAATCTAATGACGTTTTTTTACCAAATATTGCAAAATTCAGATTCTATAGTTGGTGTTGTTTGGCATGACAACTAATGAAAAAGCCAGGTACAGTAGAAGTTGTTGTGACGTGGCAGAAACCAAAGTGTTGGTCAGAGTTTCCCAGGGGACCCTTATTACATTTGAATGTTACATTCATGGTGTAAAAAAAGTGCAGTCTCTTGCGATGTGGATATTGCACATTTCAATATTGCAATTTCAAATAAAATGTCATTATTTGTGAAGCCCTAGAATAGAGTACCATTTAGGACACATGCATTAGTTCTTATCCGTACAAAATGACGCACAACAATACTACATTGACATCCAATACAATAGCGTGCTCCTTGCATACTAATGTTGACCTTTCAGTAAGTTTGGATGATAACAACTTGTCTGTTTTAAAGTGTGTGTGTTTGCCTGTGTGTGTGTGTGTGTGTGCTCACAAGTTCTACAAGAGCCTGTCACAGACAAGTTATTACTATGTATATAATAACACGGCTGCAACTGCATCTTTTTCCATGGTTGTTGGCATGTGGAAAATCGAATAGCTAATAACCAACAACTTTTTCCCCTTCACTGAGTCAGACACAGGGATAGGGTTGTCAGAATGATTGCTAAGCTTCACTTCGATCTTGGCTTGCTGTGTTTTTCCATTTGACAGCAACCGTGAACATTATGATACTGTAATACTACAGTGTTTTGTCAGAGTGTGTGTGTCCATGCGCACGTTTGTGTGTGTGTGAGCACAGATATGTATGTATTTCACCACACCAGCCCTGCTCCCCAGACATGGCTGTTTGATTAGTGTTTGTGTGTTACCCCAGGGTTGCTAAAAGGGCATTCTCATTTCTCCTAGCTAGCTCAGTGCTGCTAACCTGCTCATTCCTGCTAGCTCAGTGCTGCTAACTTGCTCATTCCTGCTAGCTCAGTCCTGCCAGCTTGCTCAGTGCTGCCAACTTTCTCATTCTTGCTAGCTAGCTCAGTCCTGATATCTTGCATAGTCCTGCTAGCTAGCTCAGTCCTGCTAGCTAGCTCAGTCCTGAATCTGTAATGAGGAAAATTTAAATATTTTCAGAGACTAGAGAAACTCTGATGGGAACTGAATGGAACATCTGCTTCTTGTCTTCTCTCCACAGACACCAGAGGACCATGAGGGAGAGACGGTGATCAAGTCCAAGGAGGCCCGGAAGTACATCTTTAACTGCCTGGATGATATGGCTCAGGTTCAGAGCACTGTATATACAACACACACACACACACACACACACACACACACACACACACACACACACACACACACACACACACACACACACACACACACACACACACACACACACACACACACACACACACACACACACACACACACACACACACACACACACACACACACACACACACACACCCTCAGGCAGCAGACACCCCAATGCATATGCAGTTAGTCTCAGAGGGAAATGAAAGCAGCTGCACTCTGACCGAATCCCTTCCTCATTTCTGATTCTTCTTTTATTTTTTTCTTCTTAATAAATGACAGACCAATATCGGAGTCGAGCATGTGGTCAACTCGGTCACAGTCTTTGATGTGTTTAGTTTGCTTTTTTATTTAAGCTGGGTAGAATGTTGTGGCCATCCCATAATTGGATGTGTATGTGTAGTACATGTACACAACATGACAGAGAAGGTTAGAGGAGCTGCAGTGTGGGATCCCAGACAGTGTTGTGTCTATGACTCAGCGAGTTAGCCGTTAGCCCTATGCTAGGTTGTATTCATTAGTAAAAAGAAAATAGGTGTTTCTTGTTGGACAAGTCCAGGTAGTCCCAGCCTGTTTCAGTCCGGTTTCTTCTGTTTGGTGCCTAATGAACATGACCCTGCCTCTCACCAGCCAAGGTTTACCCATTTGGGAACCCATTTGTTTGATAAAGCAAAGAGAGGACACATTACAATGTTAAGTAACCAGAAAGTGACTCATACCCAACCCTGGTGTGGAAAGCACTGTCAACAGACAGCTTTATATGTTATGTCACTCGTCTCACAACTTGTCTCCTCTCCCTAATGCTCATTCTGATCATGGTGAGAAAGTTGAGACAGACCTATACACATTTTGCAGATTATGATGATATGATAGTGTCTGTCCATATTCTGTTCTTACTGTCACCCGCCCAAACATACTCGTTTTTCTAGCACACATACAGTACATACAGGTAATGACGCATTGAAACCCTGATACATTTCCCAGGCATCAAAAATGTCTTGTTTCTTCAAGGGAGGATAAGGAGCAGTCAATGTACATGACCATTTAAGTCAGGTAATATGACTGCAGTTTCTTACACACACACACACACACACACACACACACACACACACACACACACACACACACACACACACACACACACACACACACACACACACACACACACACACACACACACACACACACACACACACACACACACAACACACACAACACACAACACGCACACAGTCTGGCACAAAAAGCCCTTGGGATCCTCCTATTAGAGTTGACCTGTGCCCAGCCAGAGTGCTCCAGGTCTGGCATAGCATGCACAGCGTGCAGCCATAGAGGCAGCGGTGCTCAGTGAAGTTAGTGCCTCTGCCTGAGCTAGTTTAGGAGGCCATACCTCCAAGCTGCTCCTACTCCCAGACACAAAACAGTGGTCTAATGAAATCAACATGCACAGGCCAGATCACCAGGGTCAGCACTCACTCTGATCCTCTCTGACCCATACTACGCTCTCTCACACACACACACACACACACACACACACACACACACACACACACACACACACACACACACACACACACACACACACACACACACACACACACGCACACACGCACACACACACAAGGTTACTGAAAGAAACAGAGTAGACTGAGAGGCAGTCCTAATGAGGAGAAAATCTCAGGCTCAGAATCCAGGGCTAGATAAATAAATAAGCAGTGTGGACATCTGTCTTCATTTGTATAATGGACGATAGCTGAAGGCACAGAGGGACTGGAGAGAGAGATTTGGGTCAGTTACCGGGACGTCTGCCCATGTTGAGATTGTTGTTGCCTCCACACTGTCGTGGGAAATGTGGGGAGAACTTAAAGTTCTGGAGGACCCATCTCCAATCCCTTCTTTAGGACCAGCTGAACTGAATGGAGCCTGATGGAGGTCTAAATAGAATTAGGGAGGGCAAGACATCTGGGTGGTGAGTACATTTTAACCACACCACTTTGAGACCCAGCATGACTTTACAATAGCGTTACTGACAGTGAAGCAATCGCTGAAATACAAGCATACTGCTCCTCACGTTCAGTTTCACTTAAGTCCCCAGATCCTCAAAACGTTGCACCATTGAGAGCATCTTGACTGGTTGCATCTTAATGGTATGGCAACCGTTAACCATCGCTACAGAGGGTAGTGCGTACGGGCCAGTACATCAATGGGGCCAAGCTTCCTGCCATCCAGGACCTATATACTAGTCGATGTCAGAGGAAGGCCCACAAAATTGTCTAAGACTCCAGTCACCCAAGTCATAGACTGTTGTCTCTGCTACTGCACGGCAAGTGGTATCGGACTATTTAGATTGCTCCACCCCCCTTTTGTTTTTGCACTGCTGCTACTCGTTGTTTATTATCCTTGCATAGTCACTTTACCCCTACTTACACGTACAAATCAAATCAAATCAAATGTATTTATAAAGCCCTTCTTACATCAGCTGATATCTTAAAGTGCTATGCAGAAACCCAGCCTAAAACCCCAAACAGCAAGCAATGCAGGTGTAGAAGCACGGTGGCTAGGAAAAACTCCCTAAAAAGGCCAGAACCTAGGAAGAAACCTAGAGAGGAACCAGGCTATGAGGGGTGGCCAGTCCTCTTCTGGCAGTGCTGGGTGGAGATTATAACAGAACATGGCCAAGATGTTCAAATGTTCATAGGTGATCAGCAGGGTCAAATAATAATAATCACAGTGGTTGTCGAGGGTGCAACAAGTCAGCACCTCAGGAGTAAATGTCAGTTGGCTTTTCATAGCCGATCATTCAGAGTATCTCTACCGCTCCTGCTGTCTCTAGAATTGAAAACAGCAGGTCTGGGACAGATAGCACATCCGGTGAACAGGTCAGGATTCCATAGCCGCAGGCAGAACAGTTGAAACTGGAGCAGCAGCACGACCAGGTGGACTGGGGACAGCAAGGAGTCATTAGGCCAGATAGTCCTGAGGCATGGTCCTAGGGCTCAGGTCCTCAGAGAGAGAGAGCGAGAGAGAGAGAGAGAGAGATTAAATTCACACAGGACACCGGATAGGACAGGAGAAATACTCCAGATATAACAGACTGGCCCTAGCTCCCCGACACATAAACTATTACAGCATAAATCCTGGAGGTTGAGATAGGACAAATTGTACAAATTCCCTCGAGTAAGCTGTACCCCCGCACATTGACTTGTATGTTCATTAGAACGTGCGTTGAAGATGTCGTTCCCATAGCAACGATTAAAACATTCCCTAACCAGAAACCGTGGATTGATGGCAGCATTCGCGTGAAACTGAAAGCGCGAACCACTGCAGCTATTCCCTCCGCAAGGCTATCAAACAAGCTAAGCGTCAGTATAGAGACAAAGTAGAATGTCAATTCAACGGCTCAGACACAAGAGGTATGTGGCAGGGTCTACAGTCAATCACGGACTACAGGAAGAAATCCAGCCCAGTTACGGACCAGGATGTCTTGCTTCCAGGCAGACTAAATAACTTTTTTGCCCGCTTTGAGGACAATACAGTGCCACTGACACGGCCTGCAACGAAAACATGCGGTCTCTCCTTCACTGCAGTCGAGGTGAGTAAAACATTTAAACGTGTTAACCCTCGCAAGGCTGCAGGCCCAGATGGCATCCCCAGCCGCGCCCTCAGAGCATGCGCAGACCAGCTGGCTGGTGTGTTTACGGACATATTCAATCAATCCCTATACCAGTCTGCTGTTCCCACATGCTTCAAGATTACCACCATTGTTCCTGTTCCCAAGAAAGCTAAGGTAACTGAGCTAAACGACTACCGCCCCGTAGCACTCACTTCTGTCATCATGAAGTGCTTTGAGAGACTAGTCAAGGACCATATCACCTCCACCCTACCTGACACCCAAGACCCACTCCAATTTGCTTACCGCCCAAATAGGTCCACAGACGATGCAATCTCAACCACACTGCACACTGCCCTAACCCATCTGGACAAGAGGAATACCTATGTGAGAATGCTGTTCATCGACTACAGCTCGGCATTTAACACCATAGTACCCTCCAAGCTCGTCATCAAGCTCGAGACCCTGGGTCTCGACCCCGCCCTGTGCAACTGGGTACTGGACTTCCTGACGGGCCGCCCCCAGGTGGTGAGGGTAGGCAACAACATCTCCACCCCGCTGATCCTCAACACTGGGGCCCCACAAGGGTGCGTTCTGAGCCCTCTCCTGTACTCCCTGTTCACCCACGACTGCGCGGCCACGCATGCCTCCAACTCAATCATCAAGTTTGCGGACGACACAACAGTGGTAGGCTTGATTACCAACAACGACGAGACGGCCTACAGGGAGGAGGTGAGGGCCCTCTGAGTGTGGTGTCAGGAAAATAACCTCACACTCAACGTCAACAAAACTAAGGAGATGATTGTGGACTTCAGGAAACAGCAGAGGGAACACCCCCCTATCCACATCGATGGAACAGTAGTGGAGAGGGTAGTGGGTTTTAAGTTCCTCGGCATACACATCACAGACAAACTGAATTGGTCCACTCACACAGACAGCATCGTGAAGAAGGCGCAGCAGCGCCTTTTCAACCTCAGGTGGATGAAGAAATTCGGCTTGTCACCAAAAGCACTCACAAACTTCTACAGATGCACAATCGAGAGCATCCTGGCTGCATCACCGCCTGGTACGGCAACTGCTCCGCCCACAACCGTAAGGCTTTCCAGAGGGTAGTGAGGTCTGCACAACGCATCACCGGGGGCAAACTACCTGCCCTCCAGGACACCTACACCACCCGATGTTACAGGAAGGCCATAAAGATCATCAAGGACAACACCCACCCGAGCCACTGCCTGTTCACCCCGCTATCATCCAGAAGGCGAGGTCAGTACAGGTGCATCAAAGCTGGGACCGAGAGACTGAAAAACAGCTTCTATCTCAAGGCCATCAGACTGTTAAACAGCAACCACTAACATTGAGTGGCTGCTGCCAACACACTGACTCAACTCCAGCCACTTTAATAATGGGAATTGATGGGAAATGATGTAAAATATATCACTAGCCACTTTAAACAATGCTACCTAATATAATGTTTACATACCCTACATTATTCATCTCATATGTATACGTATATACTGTACTCTATATCATCTACTGCATCCTTATGTAATACATGTATCACTAGCCACTTTAACTATGCCACTTTGTTTACATACTCATCTCATATGTATATACTGTACTCGATACCATCTACTGTATCTTGCCTATGCTGCTCTGTACCATCACTCATTCATATATCTTTATGTACATATTCTTTATCCCCTTACACTGTGTATAAGAAATTAGTTTTGGAATTGTTAGTTAGATTACTTGTTGGTTATTACTGCATTGTCGGAACTAGAAGCACAAGCATTTCGCTACACTCGCATTAACATCTGCTAACCATGTGTATGTGACAAATAACATTTGATTTGATTTGATTTGTATGTACCCCCTGTATATAGCCTCATTATTGTTATTTTATTGTGTTACTTTTTATACCTTTTTTGACCTTAGTTAATTTAGTAAATATTTTCATAACTATTTCTTGATTTGAATTGTTGGTTAAGGGCTTGTAAGTAAGCGTTTCACGGTAAGGTCTACACCTGTTGGTTAAGGGCTTGTAAGTAAGCATTTCACTGTAAGGTCTACACCTGTTGGTTAAGGGCTTGTAAGTAAGCATTTCACGGTAAGGTCTACACCTGTTGGTTAAGGGCTTGTAAGTAAGCATTTCACTGTAAGGTCTACACCTGTTGGTTAAGGGCTTGTAAGTAAGCATTTCACTGTAAGGTCTACACCTGCTGGTTAAGGGCTTGTAAGTAAGCATTTCACTGTTAGGTCTACACCTGCTGGTTAAGGGCTTGTAAGTAATCATTTCACTGTAAGGTCTACACCTGTTGGTTAAGGGCTTGTAAGTAAGCATTTCACTGTAAGGTCTACACCTGTTGGTTAAGGGCTTGTAAGTAAGCATTTCACGGTAAGGTCTACACCTGTTGTATTTGCCGCATGTGACAAATACAATTTGATTTGATTTGAATATAGGACTACACTCAATGTTTTAGTTTTTTGTGTTGTGGCAGGATAAAGACAAGTGATGGTTATGCTACAAGTCTTCTACTGCTTTGCTGCTCTTAAACTTAATTATCAAGCACACTCCTATGGAGACATTGCTCTGTCTCTGCATTTAATCAATCTACTCTACAGTAGCTATGCATGGTATTCTCTGTAACATTAAAATACGTACATTTCTACTGTTCAGACATACAGAGGCGAGGCGACATATTTGCAATCTGACCAAGCACATTTCCCAAAGTCATCTTTCCCTCTTAGAGGACAGTGTGGTTATTTCCTCACCTCATTCCAGAGATTATTCCTTTATCACGCCAAGTGATGATGTGCGAGGCGGGGAGGGGTTAGGGACAGAGCCTGAATAACTTGAATGAGAACTGAATCAGATTGGTTGGCGTTTACTGGCTGTACATCAGATAGTCTCTGTAGCAGGGCTACAGAGATAAGCCGTGTGTCTTTATGAAAAACGGGCCCACTATCTTGTCATGGTAATCCCAATAAACAGCATGTCTATCCCTGACCCTGTCTGTGTCTCTGTACCCCAGACATAGAAATGCCACTGAAGGCTGTGGGCTGCTACAGATCAGATCAGTCTTTGCCTCCTCAGCCTGTGACTCTTTCTCGACCTCTCTCTGCTTCTGCCTCAGCCCCTGCTTCTACCTCTCTATCTTTCTCTGCCCCTGCCTTTGCCTCTTCCTCTACCTCTCTCTCTGCCTCTACCTCACTCTCTGTCTCTACCCCCCCAGCCTCTACTTCTCTCAGCCTCTACTTCTCTCAGCCTCTACTTCTCCCTCTACCTCTCTCTCAGCCTCTACCTCACTCTCACTCTCTAACTCTCTCTCAGACTCTATCTCTCCCTCTCCCTATCTCTCTACCTCTACCTCTCTCTCTACCTCTCTCTCAGCCTCTACATCTCTCTCATCTCTACCTCTCTACCTCTACCTCACTCTCTCAGCCTCTACCTCTCTCTCTACCTCTACCTCTCTCTCTCTCTACATCTCTCTCTCACTCTACCTCTCTCTCAGCCTCTACCTCTCTCTCTACCTCTCTCTCTACCTCTCGCTCTACATCTACCTCTCTCTCTACCTCTCGCTCTACATCTACCTCTCTCTCTACCTCTACCTCTCTCTACCTCTACCTCTCTCTCTACCTCTACCTCTCGCTCTACATCTACCTCTCTCTCAGCCTCTACCTCCCTCTCTACCTCTCGCTCAGCCTCTACCTCCCTCTCTACCTCTATCTCTGCCTCTACCTCCCTCTCAGCATCTACCTTTCTCTCTGCCTCTACCTCGCTCTCTATCTCTGCCTCTACCTCTCTCTCAGCCTGTACCTCTCTCTCTCTCTACCTCTCTCTGCCGCTACCTCCCTCACAGCATCTACCTTTCTCTCTGCCTCTACCTATCTCTCTGCCTCTACCTCTCTCTCAGCCTCTACCTCTCTCTATCTACCTCTCTCTGCCGCTACCTCCCTCTCAGCATCTACCTTTCTCTCTGCCTCTACCTATCTCTCTGCCTCTACCTCTCTCTATCTACCTCTCTCTGCCGCTACCTCCCTCTCAGCATCTACCTTTCTCTCTGCCTCTACCTCGCTCTCTATCTCTGCCTCTACCTCTCTCTCAGCCTCTACCCCTCTCTCTCTACCTCTCTCTGCCGCTGCCTCCCTCACAGCATCTACCTTTCTCTCTGCCTCTACCTATCTCTCTGCCTCTACCTCTCTCTATCTACCTCTCTCTGCCGCTACCTCCCTCTCAGCATCTACCTTTCTCTCTGCCTCTACCTCGCTCTCTATCTCTGCCTCTACATCTCTCTCAGCCTCTACCTCTCTCTCTCTACCTCTCTCTGCCGCTACCTCCCTCACAGCATCCACCTTTCTCTCTGCCTCTACCTCTCTCTCAGCCTCTACCTCTCTCTCTGCCTCTACCTATCTCTCAGCCTCTACCTCTCTCTCTCTACCTCTCTCTGCCGCTACCTCCCTCACAGCATCTACCTATCTCTCAGCCTCTACCTCTCTCTCTTTGTGTCTACCTATGTCCCTGCCTCTGTCTCCAAACACTGCTAACTTTCCACCCAAGGAGATTTCTACTGCACTGCTGTCCAGTGTTTCTTCAAAAACCTCAGCTAAAATGGTTAGGACAGATGAACCAACATTATGCCCCGAAAGCAGTCTCCCAGAAGTAATCTAGAATTGTTAAATAAAGTTGTGTCTATGTCAGCTCTAGAGGCGCTCAGAGGCTGCTCAGACGGTGTCCTTTGTGTCTCTTTTAATAAGCAAACAGAAATACGTATCAGGTTTATTTTTGTGTTTATTTTCACTTCTCGGGCAGTAGATAAAACTCTCTGTGACGGCGCTAGTGGAAGTTAAGTTGCTCCACTCAGTTATGAATACCAGTGGAAATGTTTGTAATGTCAGTAAGGTGAATGGTTATCACTTTGTCCTGTGACACTGATGTCGACACCCATTACTGTATGTGTTTTTTAATAGTTCTATAAAAAAAACGGCAGTTTTTTTCCTGTTGTTTGCAGCAACAGTACAGTACAACACTCAGGCTGCCTCTGAAATGGCACCCTATTCACTATATAGTGCACTACTTTTGACCAGGCCCCATAGGGCTCTAGTCAAAAGTAGTGCACTATAAAGGGATTATAGGGTGTCATTTGCAAAAGACCCTCTGCAGACTTTGAAATGATAATTAAAAGTGTATGTGTGTTGGGTCTGTTTGCAGGTGAATATGACATCAGATTTGGAGGGCAGTGACATGCTGGCGGAGAAGGCAGACCGTAGAGAGTTCATCGACTTGTTGACCAAGATGCTTACGATCGACGCGGACAAACGGATCACCCCCATCGAGACCCTCAATCACCCATTCGTAACCATGACCCACCTCCTTGACTTCCCCCACAGCACACAGTACGTCTAGAGATCCCCTCACATTTCTCATTTAGACAGTTAGCTGTTAGCTGGGAGGAACAAATTATCTGGAGAAAGTCATAACTGATAAATATTTAACTGGGGCACACGTATCTCTCTCTCTCTCTCCTGTTCTCCCTCCCTCCCCCTCCCTTCCTCTCTCCCCCTCCCTCTCTTCACAGTGTCAAGTCCTGCTTCCAGAACATGGACATCTGTAAGCGTCGTGTGGGCATGTACGACACGGTCAACCAGAGCAAAACCCCTTTCATCGCCCACGTGGCCCCCAGCACCTCTACCAACCTTACCATGACCTTCAACAACCAGCTCAACACTGTGCACAACCAGGTACCTACCATACACAGTGTGGATGGTTTTCCTCAACACACTCCTCACCAATCATACCCAGGTTGTACCATCAGTGACTGTTGGTGGTGACTACTACCAGTATAGTGTACTGTCTGCAGTGCTGTGACCAGCGCTATCCATAACCAGGTCATGTAACACGCTTTTTCAGTACTAGATTCATAACCACTAGATGGCTTGGTTAGTGTGTTTTTTCAGGCCAACATGGCACATAGCACAGTACACCCAATCAGCCCACAACACTTTATTTGAAGGCAATGCATTGACCACTTGCAAGATTACACTCCCTAGTAGAATGCAAAAGCAGCTTATTGAGGCCACGACAGCCTGGTTAGGTATCTGTCTGTCTGTCCCTTAGGCCCAGTGGGGGCTGTCACAAACTGCTGATGAGATACATGACAACCTTATACTTCCTGCTTGCCTTGCAGTTTAGCGCTTTTCAGGCCTTAAGAATCCCACTAGCAGGCTTCCTCCTCTTCCTCTCCTCCTGTTTCTCTCCATTTTGCCTTTGGTCATTAGCACGCCATGCCACTGTAGGGCTGTGTGGGCTGACTATGATGCTAAATTGCTGACTTTTGCTTCTGCCGGAATCATGAAATGATTGCGTGCTAAAGTTTTTTCAGATTGTGCTGAATTAGAATTGGGCAGGGGAGTGGTAAACAGTGTTCTTTTTATATATTTGTTTCTATACATGTCTCCCCCTACCCTACCATCCCTACCCTAATTGGAGTAAACTAACAGACAACAATATTTCTACTGCTACTTACAGCTCTTTCGCTAACATTTACAGTACCTGTAGTTAAATAACTTTTTTCAAGCGCTATAGTTTCAGCCACAGTGGCCAATCCACCATTCATTCTGATCTTAACCCTCCGATGTCCACAGATTAACCTCTTTCTCAGTATAATGCCCTTTTGCTATTTCCTTTTGCAATACAACCCTCTATTTTACTATGATGTTACACATACAGTAGAGATGTCCTGAACCTCCCTATGTGTAACATTTCTACCAACATTTTACAAATAGGTGTTCTTTATCACCAAACATACTATATTGACTGTTACAGAACCCACTCTGTGCAGAATGAGGTAAAACTAGACTTCACTATATCATTGAAATGGATAAACGTAATGTTTTCTCCGAGCGCCTTGGTTCAGGGCGATATAGGCAGTGCTACGTTAGTGATTTATTTAGATGGTGGAACGTTTAAACTTCTTCAAGTTTATTTGTTTGCAGGCTTTCATCTTGTGCATGATGAATGCCACACTGGCATATTGATTATCTCCAACGGTGCTCATCGAGCTCGCTAAGAAGTGCAAAATGAAAAATGAACATGCCGTCTCTGAATTTTCAACCACGCTTAATGAAAAGACAGTAATTAGTTTGGGTGTTGTCAAATACATTTTATTTGATTTAAGACTTGAATGCACTGCGTGTCTTTAAAAGCATTTGTTCATATCAAGGCCATGTTTAAGCCTTACTTAGGCCTCATTGATGGTCTCCCCATGCCCAGGGTAGTATTCTTGAGGCACTAAACGGAAGAAAAATGGACTGAAACAGGGAGGGACTACCTAAACTTACCCAACAAGAATATTAGTTTGCCATGGTTTACCCTAATAACATTTCAATTTTAAAAACATTTCATAAGCATGATTCTTTTTCACTTAGGAAGCCTCTCTCTATGTTGACCCTTCTCAGAGATAATTGCTTTTCTTGAGTACTGGGTCCAGGATGATTTGGGTGCGTTCAGACATATTGTTGTGTAGCTAAGAGAAAGACTGGAGGGAAATGGATCGCTGTCACTCGTCTCCATATCGCCTTTTCATCTAACCTTACCATGGCCCATATTCACAAAGTGTCTGAGAGTGTTGATCTGGGATCAGTTTTGTATTTTATGTCATAATGAATAAGATAATGTGGACAGAGAGGACCTGGTCAAATCAAGTCAAATTTGATTGGTCACATACACATATTTAGCAGATGTTATTGCGGTTGCAGCGAAATGCTTGTGTTCCTAGCCCCAACAGTGCAGTAATATCTAACAAATCTTAACAATACACACAAATCAACAGTAAAATAATGGCGTTAAGAAATATATCAAAATTAGGACGAGCATTGTCGGAGTGGCATTGACTAAATACAGTACAGTAGAATAATAAATACAGTAGAATAATATACAGTATATACATACAGTTGAAGTCGGAAGTTTACATACATTTAGGTTGGAGTCATTAAAAGTTGTTTTTCAACCACTCCAGTCATTTCTTGTTAACAAACTATAGTCCCTCCATTTTCCAATAATTGTTTACAGACAGATTATTTCACTTATATCACATTGTATCACAATTCCTGTGGGTAAGAAGTTTACATACACTGAGTTGACTGTGCCTTTAAACAGCTTGGGAAATTCCAGAAAATTATGTCATGGCTTTAGAAGCTTCTGATAGGCTAATTGACATCATTTGATTCAATTGGAGGTGTACCTGTGGATGTATTTCAAACTCAGTGCCTCTTTGCTTGACATCATGAGAAAATCAAAATAAATCAGACCTCAGAAAAAAATCAGACCTCAGACAAAAAATTGTAGACCTCCACAAGTCTGGTTCATCATTGGGAGCAATTTCCAAACACCTGAAGGTACCACATTCATCTGTACAAACAATAGTGCACAAGTATAAACACCATAGGACCACGCAGCCGTCATATCGCTCAGGAAGGAGACACGTTCTGTCTCCTAGAGATTAACATACCTTGGTGTGAAAAGTGTAAATCAATCCCAGAACAACAGCAAAGGACCTTGTGAAGATGCTGGAGGAAACAGGTACAAAAGTATCTATATCCACAGTCAAACGAGTCCTATATTGACATAACCTGAAAGGCTGCTCAGCAAGGAAGAAGCCACTGCTCCAAAACCGCCATAAACTACTTTTTGGAGAAATGTCCTCTGGTCTGATGAAACAAAAATAGAACTGTTTGGCCATAATGACCATCGTTATATTTGGAGGAGGGAGGCTTGCAAGCCGAGGAACACCATCCCAATCGTGAAGCACGGGGGTGGCAGCATCATGTTGTGGGGGTGCTTTGCTGCAGGAGGAACTGGTGCACTTCACAAAATAGATGACATCATGAGGTAAGAAAATTAAGCAACATCTCAAGACATCAGTTGGAAGTTAAAGCTTGGTCGCAAATGGGTCTTCCGAATGGACAATGACCCCAAGCATACTTCCAAAGTTGTGGCAAAATGGCTTAAGGACAACAAAGTCAAGATTTTGGAGTGGCCATCACAACACCCTGAACTCAATCCCATAGAAAATTTGTGGGCAGAACTGAAAAAGCATGTGAGAGCAAAGAGGCCTACAAACCTGAATCAGTTACACCAGCTCTGTCAGGAGGAATGGGCCAGAATTCACCCAACTTATTGTGGGAAGCTTGTGGAAGGCTACCTGAAACGTTTGACCCAAGTTAAACCATTTAAAGTCAATGCTACCAAATATTAATTGAGTGTAAACTTCTGACCCACTGGGAATGTGATGAATGAAATAAAAGCTGAAATAGATCATTCTCTCTACTATTATTCTGACATTTCACATTCTTAAAATAAAGTGGTGATCCTAACTGACCTAAGACAGGGAATTCTTACTAAGATTAAATGTCAGGAATTGTGAAAAACTGAGTTTAAATGTTTTTGGCTAAGGTGTATGTAAACTTCCGACTTGAACTGTATTGAATGATTAAAGCAGTATGTAAACATTATTAAAGTGACCAGTGATTCCATATCTATGTATATGGGGCAGCAGCCTCTAAGGTGCTGTGTTGAGTAACCGGTTGCTAGCCGGCTAGAAACTGTCTGATGCACTTTTACTGACCTCGCCTTCTGGATGGTAGTCGGGTGAACAGGCCTTCTGGATGGTAGCAGGGTGAACAGGCCTTCTGGATGGTAGCAGGGTGAACAGGCCTTCTGGATGGTAGCAGGGTGAACAGGCCTTCTGGATGGTAGCAGGGTGAACAGGCCTTCTGGATGGTAGCGGGGTGAACAGGCCTTCTGGATGGTAGCGGGGTGAACAGGCCTTCTGGATGGTAGCAGGGTGAACAGGCCTTCTGGATGGTAGCAGGGTGAACAGGCCTTCTGGATGGTAGCGGGGTGAACAGGCCTTCTGGATGGTAGCGGGGTGAACAGGCCTTCTGGATGGTAGCAGGGTGAACAGGCCTTTTGGATGGTAGCAGGGTGAACAGGCCTTCTGGATGGTAGCAGGGTGAACAGGCCTTCTGGATGGTAGCAGGGTGAACAGGCCTTCTGGATGGTAGCAGGGTGAACAGGCCTTCTGGATGGTAGCAGGGTGAACAGGCCTTCTGGATGGTAGCAGGGTGAACAGGCCATCTGGATGGTAGCGGGGTGAACAGGCCTTCTGGATGGTAGCGGGGTGAACAGGCCGTGGCTCGGGTGGAGAGCCCTCGATTGCGGGCTGTGCAGTTGCCGCACCAGGCGGTGATACAGCCCGACAGGATGCTCTCAATTGTGTATCTGTCAAAGTTTGTGAGGGTCTAAAGGGCCAAGCTGAATTTATTCAGCGTCCTGATGTTGAAGAGAAGCTGGTGCGCCTTCTTCACAAGGCGCAACAGGGTGGACCATTTCAGATTGTCAGTGATGTGTACACAGAGGAACTTGAAGCTTTTCACCTTCTCCACTGCGGTCCTAGCTCAGTACTCTGGATATTTAGCTGTGTACAAATACATATAGACAGAATCTATTCTGACATGCATACATGTAGCGGCTCTAACACTGTATATGTGCAGTATGGACAAATTAAGCCCATGTGGCTCAATGTAAGCCCCTCAATGTACTGTTTATGTCATTAAATGATGGCAGGCCTCCCGAGTGGCCCAGTGGTCTAAGGCACTGCATCACAGTGCTAGCTGTGCCGCTAGAGATTCTGGGTTTGAGTCCAGGCTCTGTCTCAGCCGGTCACGACCGGGAGACCCATGGGGCAGCACACAATTGGCCCAGCGTCATCCGGGTTAGGGGAGGGTTTGGCTGCAGGGATGTCCTTGTCCCATCGTGCAATAATGACTCCTGTGGTGGGCCGGGCACAGTGCACGCTGACCCGGTCTCCAGGTGTACGGTGTTTCCTCCGACACATTGGTGCGGCTGGCTTCCGGGTTAAGTGGGCATTGTGTCAAGAAGCGGTGTGGCTTGGCAGGGTTGTGTTTCGGAGGACACACGGCTCTCCACCTTCGCCTCTCCCGAGTCTGTACGGGAGTTGCAGAGATGAGACAAGACTGTAACTACCAATTGGATACCATGAAGTTGGGGAGTAAAGGGTTTAAAAACAAAACAACGACTGACAATGTTATTTTCTGATGAATGATTCTATCCCGTCTCCCAACAACCCCCATGACCTTTTCACCACCACTGAACATCTCCTTATGGCTTTGCGTTTTGATCCCCGTCATTCCTTTAGGCCACCAACCTGGCTCCCTCCACCACCAGTACCACCCTTTCCCTTGGCAACCCCGATGTCTCCATATTAAACTACCGATCTGCACTCTACCAGCCCTCAGCGGTGGCACAGAGGGGCATGCCCCTGCATCCTGTGGCCCCTCAACTCTGTGCTGCCCGGCCTGACCCCTTCCAGCAGGCCCTCATCGTCTGCCAACCTGGCTTCCAAGGTAAGAGGCTTTAGACTAACACAGTGTATGCTGTGTAACAAGGCCACCGATCTAGGATCAGATTACTCTTTCCCTTAACCATTGGGGGTGAACAAATATCTGATCCTGTATCAGTGGTAAGGCATCTAAGTGATGAGTGATTATTTCATGCCATCTTGGAACAGGTTTACTTTAAAAAAATATCAGAAAGATAACAGATTGCAACGGGATCACCTGTATACAAAAATGCTAAATTAATTAATTAAAAAGAGCACCTATAGGCCTTTCTATAGTCAGGTCTAAGGCTTAGTCAGTTTTAGTAGAGTAGATCAGCCCTGTCTGGCACCAGCGAGTTCAGTTTTCTCCTGATGAGAGAAGGGCTTATGAAGCTGTGAGCTGGAACTGCACTACAATGACTCTGTAAGCCTTCCACTGACCCCCCAAGGCAATGACAGTCTTCATGTTCGAAACGAGATGCTACGATATGTTTATGAGCTCATTAGTCATATCTCTGATTAATGCTTTTTACAGCACCGCTTTTGTCTGTTCTCTGTTTATGTTGTTAAGATTAAAAAAAACATTATTTTTGTTTAATTTATGTGGAACAGGATACAAGAATTTCCATTATTAGACAGTTTGCTCCACTCAGCCAAGGGTTTATTGGGATTTAATTTATATTGCCATGACTACCTTTTTGTTTTCAAGTTGAATCAGTAATTTAGTGCAGTTTCATTATAAACTGTTAAACTGTGTTTGAGATATCAAACAACTAGTTTAAATGTTGTTTTTTCTATACCAATTTTGACATCATTGTTTCTCCCAAGGTGCAGGTCTTTTTTGTGTGAAGCATAGTGTTGTTGTTGTTGACCTCCTCTGTGTTGTTGTTGCTGACCTCCTCTGTGGTGTTGTTGTTGACCTCCTCTGTTGTTGTTGACCTCCTCTGTGTTGTTGTTGACCTCCTCTGTGTTGTTGTTGACCTCCTCTGTGTTGTTGTTGACCTCCTCTGTGTTGTTGTTGTTGACCACCTCTGTGTTGTTGTTGTTGACCTCTGTGTTGTGTATGTTCTCAGGTATGCAGGCCTCCCCGTCCAAACACACGGGCTACTCTGTGCGGATGGATAACGCCGTTCCCATAGTGACGCAGGCCCCCGGCACCCAGCCCCTGCAGATCCAGCCAGGCCTGTTGACACAGGTAGGAAGTAGTGACTCAGTCCATCGTCATGGAGATTAGGGGGCTCACATATAGTCCCTTGTTTGCATCTCCTGAACTCATAATGATATCTCATCTTTGTTTTTCTGGATCACAATACACAGAACCTGTTCTATTTACTGGGAGACATTCATACCTAAACACACATGGCTATGACTAACAGGGTATTTTGTATGATTTGGTCATGGAAGCTACTTTGGAAAAGGTCGTACCTCTGTATCCTTTTCTATAACAGGCTAGCCTTTGATAGAGGCGGGGAGTCAATCAGGGTGTTCTTGTGATCCTTCTGCCCCTGCAGGCACTTGTTTTGACTGAGTGAGTTAAACCCTGGTTCCAGTGTCCTCCTCCCTCCTAACACAGCCATGCATTATTCCTCCAGTATAGTTGAGCATTAAAGTAGATTTGTAGAGTAGTAGGACACCTCTCCCTCTGGTTTCTAGAAATGTCCATAAGAGCTTTAATATCCCTGTAAAGTCCCAGGTGTCAGAAGGCTTCCCTTATCTATAGTTAATCATGCAGTCGGCAGCTAGCGAGGCTCTCTGAACTGTGTAGAAGACTAATCAGTCAGATACCGAATGGTGATTAGCTTCAGGGCTGCTTCCAAGTCAGGCGCTCTGAAATTATAGGCCTCAGAGGAGAGGGACAGATTTGGAAAGGCTTGGAAGGGTTTGAGGGGTTTGCTCGGCTACAAGGTTACCCTGTGCCCTATAGCATTCACTGTGTAGCATAAATGCAGTACTTCAGGAAAAACTGTCTCAACAGAAGCATTCACAAAATAGTTCACAGTATATTAATTATGATACAGTGCAAAGCCCCAAGTAAAGGTATGATGGTGGAACAAGTCAATATAATGAAAATGTTACAGTTCATGAACATAAGAGTATATTGTGCAAGTATCATCCTATTACTGTGTTATGGTCTACTGACACACTGTATTCTGGCAGATTTGATTCATTAAAGAGAATCCTCTGTCACGCTGCACACATATTAAACACAGGGATGATGTAGTCGAGCAGCAGTACACCCAATAAATGGATGTAGAGGATCTGAATCCTTCATTCCCTCTGCTTTGGGAGGTCTCTAATGGGTGTTTGGGGCTTTAGCCTCCAGGCCTCTTTGCAGCCGCAGCCCACCCTCGAACCAGGCGTCTATAGAGCAGAGGTGGGGCTGGGTGGTGCTGGGTGTGGAGGAGGGCCCCAGTCAGCCAGTCCCGACAGCCAGGCAGCAAGGAAAGACCTTTATCTGGAGCAGGAATGCAGAAAATTTGGAAACAATTGGGGAGTGAGAGCCAGGGCTTTCAGAGCCCCGAGGTGACAAAGAGTTTTCACCCGGGGAGAAGAGGTAGGCTGTGGGGAACAAGATAGCGCCTCTGATTACTGGGGCAATGGGTCCTGAGAAGAAAAGAAAAAGGGCTGCTAACCTGTTTACCATTTCAGAGCAGACAGGCCGATTACACAACACAGACGTCCGGCGACA
The DNA here is from genome assembly GCF_036934945.1 of Oncorhynchus masou masou. Classification (NCBI taxonomy): domain Eukaryota; kingdom Metazoa; phylum Chordata; class Actinopteri; order Salmoniformes; family Salmonidae; genus Oncorhynchus; species Oncorhynchus masou. The sequence goes on along the minus strand of NC_088233.1, from coordinate 20,804,049 downwards.
GAGGAATGCTGAGTGCCAGGAATGGATGGAGCAGGATGTTTGGAGAGATAGATAGAGGAGAGGAGGAGATGGAATTATTGGTGGCTCTTAATGGTTTTGGCGTGTTGATAAAAAGAACTGAGATGTGAATATAACCATGGGAGATGTAAAGGGAGTCTGTATGTGGCTTAGGTTGTCTTCTATTGGACAGTTTTCATGCCTTTCTATTGGCTGTGCCTGTGTCCTTTATCAATCCACATCCCGGTCTTGTTTTGTTGACCTAAAGATGCCTCCCTCCCTCTTCACCCATAGACTGTTTTTATTTTAAGTTAATTCTCTCTCCCAACGTACCTCAGAGAAAACAATTCCACTCCCACAAGCTAGCGGTCATACACTGTTAAACCCTACAAGCGTTTTCTATCAGTAGAGTATAACAGGTACATTGTATAACGTGATATGTAGGCTTTGTACTCTGTATAAGCCCAGCGCAGATGTAGGCCTAAGATGGAGTGCTTTGTCTTCTGTGTGTGCTGTGCTATGTGCTGCAATATACTGACGCTGCCGAAGTAAATAGAATATGCAAACACTATTTAAAGGAAAAATTAATTAGACCCCACATTAAAGTGCTAATCAATAGAGCTGCATTAAACTATTAGGGCTGCATACACAGACACACACACACACAGGTTCATGTGCACACACACAGACACACAGACCCATCTCTGACTCGGAGCATATTATGCCTGCCAACTCCCTGCATTCTGCACCAGCAATACAAAGCAGCTCCTTTCACAGCAGCCCTGAATGGGCCTCGAAGTGAATGTAATTAAAATCGGAGCTGATTTGGATAATGCCATCAGCACAGGGACCAGGAGGGGAGAGGCAACATATCTTGACTACACATCCAAAGTCTTCCCAGCAAACTGGGAACATTCCCAGAACATTAAGTTCTAGTTAGAGTTTTATCTAACATTAGGATGATAACATCCCAAAAACACTCCAAGAAAATTCCACAATGTTCCCACAACCCAAAGAAACATTCTGGCAACCTTTAAAAAAAATACACAATGTGTTCTGGGAACATTCTTGTAACAATGTTCTTTGCACCCTAAAATAAACATTGTAGAATCATCCGCACATATATTTTCTGATTCCCCCACAATGTTCCCAACAGACTGTTCCCACAACCTAATGAAACATTCTGGGAACATTTAAAGAACAGATTAAATGTGTTCATAAATATTCTTGCATCATCAGGCGAATGTTTTATACAAACAGTCACGACTGGACAGTTTTTGTATTATGAGAACATTTGCAGAACTCACAAGAGTTCTGTTGATGTGTACTGCTGACAAGGCCAGATAGTTCAGCTGGCTTTGTTTAACTAGCCTATTGTAACACTGTGTAACGATTGTCTTCCTCTTCTGATGAGGAATAAGAAGGTTCGGACCAAAATGCAGCGTGGTACGTGTCCATGATAACTTTAATAACTCAGAACACGAGAAAATACCAAAAGAACAAAGTGCAGGAAAGAAATGAAAATCAAAATAGTCCCGTATGGTGCAAAGGTCAGGACGTGACTTTACCCCCCCTCCGGCCGCAAAACCTAAACCCATAGGCGAGGGTCTGGGTGGGGCATCTGTCCGCGGAGGCGTCTCTGGCGTGGGACGTGGACCCCACTCCACCAAAAGAACAAAGTGCAGGAAAGAAATTAAAATCGAAACAGTCCCGTATGGTGCAAACACAGAAACGGAAAACAGACATAAAAAAGGAACTAAGGTCAGGACTTGACACACTGGCCAGTTGTTCTGCTTGTACCTGCAATCCATTGGCTGTTTTGTGTTTTTACAAGGATTTCTTAACTTTTATTACACTTTCAATTATTTCCCCTTGTTCCCCCATGCCTTCATCATCTCTGGAATTAAAACAATGAGAGATACAAAAACAACACCTCTTTATTAAGGTAGCATTCTTTGTCTACATTAAAGTGTACCTTGCATAATTGACATGCAAGGTTGTTAGGTGACAGATGATCCCATAGAGATACAATAGAAATACAATATAATATAAATAGTGTTGTATTTAATTCTGTGACTGACCTCTTCTCCCTGTTTGCTCTTTTTCTCTCCCCTCAGCAGGCCTGGCCCAATGGCACCCAGCAGATCCTTCTCCCCCCCGCCTGGCAGCAGCTCACCCACACCTCAGTCCAGCACGCCACCGTCATCCCTGACTCCATGACGGCCTCCCAGCCCCTGGCTAACTGGAGGTAAGGAACATGCTCTCCTCCTTATGTACCCAGAGTCTTATAAGCACTACCATAACAAATCGAATCCTATAGGACCAGAGAAGACATTAAAGATTAGCCTTGGTCAAACATACCAAATTTGTACAGTATAAGCCTGGAATATCGAGCTATATGTGAAGCCAAATGACAAAGGTGATTCAGTTTCATTGTAGCCTGCAAACCAATTTGATATGCTCCGTTTCACCATGATTAAAAGAGTGTATCACTTAACATTCCAGGCTAGTTTCATTGTCCAATTGTGGGCAGGTTTGGATGTATACCAAGTTCAGAAAGGACCAGCACAGCAGTGTCCTGATTGACAGAAGAGCATTGCCTTGTGACAGGCACTCAGAGGGCTGCCATGAATCAGAGTCTAGAAGTGAACAGCAGGGTTTTTATAAGAGCACATTTACTTTAGAGGGATGAGATGTATGTAAGGACATCATCCCAGGCATGGCGTGTCACAATGAGGATATGTAAGCTGGATGCAGGTATATGAGTGTGTGTGTGTGTGTGTCTGCATGCAGGTTCATTTAGCAGTGTCCGTCTAAGGACAGGGTGGTTCTCTCTCTCTCTCTCTCTCTCTCTCTCTCTCTCTCTCTCTCTCTCTCTCTCTCTCTCTCTCTCTCTCTCTCTCTCTCTCTCTCACACACTCTCTCTCTCTCTCACTCTCTCTCATCCCCACAAAGATGATTGGGAAAGTGTCGCACTTCCTCTGCAGAACTATCCCTCTACAGCTGCTGGTGTCAGCTGCATTCGCTCCCGCTCTCTTTATTCCTCTCGCTCTCTTTTCTCCCTTCTGTGTCACGCGGTGACTGCTGCCACCCACCCAACTCTAGTCCCATATGTGAAGCAGTATGTACTCATGTGCAGTTATAGATATGTAGTTCAAGGTCAGATATAATAATATAAAATACAGGTTCAGTGTAGTGATGGGACATTCTGTTGTGTTCCAGGAATTCTCACCCACACGGCGGCCATTACAATCCCATCATGCAACAGCCTGCGCTGCTGGCTGGCCACGTCACCCTCCCATCCAACCACAACCAGCCTCTCAATGTGGGCGTGGCCCATGTGATGAGGCAACCGTCAACCAATAACAACAACTCATCTTCCAAAAAGAACAAGCAGCATCAGATGACTGCCAGGTAAGCATAACTAGAACCTACAACACAACTAGGACCTCCTGAACAACTAGGACCCCTGAAACAACTAGGACCTCCTACACAACTAGGACCTCCTAAACAACCAGGACCTCCTAAACAACTAGGACCTCCTAAACAACTAGGACCTCCTAAACAACTAGGACCTCCTAAACAACCAGGACCTCCTACACAACTAGGACCTCCTAAACAACCAGGACTTTGCTAAACAACCAGGACCTCCTAAATAACTAGGGCCTCCTAAACATCTAGGATCTCCTACACAACTAGGACCTCCTACACAACTAGGACCTCCTAAACAACCAGGACCTCCTACACAACTAGGACCTTCTACACAACTAGGACCTCCTAAACAATTAGGACCTCCTAAACAACTAGGACCTCCTAAACATCTAGGATCTCCTACACAACTAGGATCAACTAGGATCTCTTTAGATCTGAACATCACCTACAATCCCCCTGTCTTTCCTGATTCACTATGCATATTATTTTTCAACCGGCGCTGGAGGCTTTCAACCTTCAACCAATCAGAACACAATAGCCAGCTCTAAGTTGAAAGTGAAACAAAAATGAATTCAAATAATCAGCTGTTACCTGGGCAGTGTCTGTCTTCGGTATTGTTACTCTGTATGTACTAGGAGATGCCACCTAGTATTAGGTTGTAGTAGTAGATGCCACCTAGTATTAGGTTTGACTAGTAGGTGCCACCTAGTATTAGGTTATAGTAGTAGGTGCCACCTAGTATTAGGTTGTACTAGTAGGTGCCACCTAGTATTAGGTTGTAGTAGTAGGTGCCACCTACTATTAGGTTGTAGTAGTAGGTGCCACCTAGTATTAGGTTGTACTAGTAGGTGCCACCTAGTATTAGGTTGTAGTAGTAGGTGCCACCTACTATTAGGTTGTAGTAGTAGGTGCCACCTAGTATTAGGTTGTACTAGTAGGTGTCACCTAGTATTAGGTTGTAGTAGTAGGTGCCACCTAGTATTAGGTTGTACTAGTAGGTGCCACCTAGTATTAGGTTGTACTAGTAGGTGCCACCTAGTATTAGGTTGTAGTGGTAGGTGCCACCTAGTATTAGGTTGTAGCGGTGGGTGCCACCTAGTATTAGGTTGCAGTGGTAGGTGCCACCTAGTATTAGGTTGTAGTGGTAGGTGCCACCTAGTATTATGTTGTAGTGGTAGGTGCCACCTAGTATTAGGTTGTAGTAGTAGGTGCCACCTAGTATTAGGTGGTAGTGGTAGGTGCCACCTAGTATTAGGTTGTAGTGGTAGGTGCCACCTAGTATTATGTTGTAGTAGTAGGTGCCACCTAGTATTAGGTTGTAGTGGTAGGTGCCACCTAGTATTAGGTTGTAGTGGTAGGTGCCACCTAGCATTAGCTTGTAGTGGTAGGTGCCACCTAGTATTATGTTGTAGCGGAAGGTGCCACCTAGTATTATGTTGTAGCGGAAGGTGCCACCTAGTATTATGTTGTAGCGTTAGGTGCCACCTAGTATTAGGTTGTAGCGGTAGGTGCCACCTAGTATATTGTTGTAGCGGTAGGTGCCACCTAGTATTATGTTGTAGCGGTAGGTGCCACCTAGTATTAGGTTGTAGTAGTAGATGCCACCTAGTATTAGGTTTGACTAGTAGGTGCCACCTAGTATTATTTTATAGTAGTAGGTGCCACCTAGTATTAGGTTGTACTAGTAGGTGCCACCTAGTATTAGGTTGTAGTAGTAGGTGCCACCTAGTATTAGGTTGTACTAGTAGATGCCACCTAGTATTAGGTTGTAGTAGTAGGTGCCACCTACTATTAGGTTGTAGTAGTAGGTGCCACCTAGTATTAGGTTGTACTAGTAGGTGTCACCTAGTATTAGGTTGTAGTAGTAGGTGCCACCTAGTATTAGGTTGTACTAGTAGGTGCCACCTAGTATTAGGTTGTACTAGTAGGTGCCACCTAGTATTAGGTTGTAGTGGTAGGTGCCACCTAGTATTAGGTTGTAGCGGTGGGTGCCACCTAGTATTAGGTTGCAGTGGTAGGTGCCACCTAGTATTAGGTTGTAGTGGTAGGTGCCACCTAGTATTAGGTTGTAGTAGTAGGTGCCACCTAGTATTAGGTGGTAGTGGTAGGTGCCACCTAGTATTAGGTTGTAGTAGTAGATGCCACCTAGTATTAGGTTTGACTAGTAGGTGCCACCTAGTATTAGGTTATAGTAGTAGGTGCCACCTAGTATTAGGTTGTACTAGTAGGTGCCACCTAGTATTAGGTTGTAGTAGTAGGTGCCACCTACTATTAGGTTGTAGTAGTAGGTGCCACCTAGTATTAGGTTGTACTAGTAGGTGCCACCTAGTATTAGGTTGTAGTAGTAGGTGCCACCTACTATTAGGTTGTAGTAGTAGGTGCCACCTAGTATTAGGTTGTACTAGTAGGTGTCACCTAGTATTAGGTTGTAGTAGTAGGTGCCACCTAGTATTAGGTTGTACTAGTAGGTGCCACCTAGTATTAGGTTGTACTAGTAGGTGCCACCTAGTATTAGGTTGTAGTGGTAGGTGCCACCTAGTATTAGGTTGTAGCGGTGGGTGCCACCTAGTATTAGGTTGCAGTGGTAGGTGCCACCTAGTATTAGGTTGTAGTGGTAGGTGCCACCTAGTATTATGTTGTAGTGGTAGGTGCCACCTAGTATTAGGTTGTAGTAGTAGGTGCCACCTAGTATTAGGTGGTAGTGGTAGGTGCCACCTAGTATTAGGTTGTAGTGGTAGGTGCCACCTAGTATTATGTTGTAGTGGTAGGTGCCACCTAGTATTAGGTTGTAGTAGTAGGTGCCACCTAGTATTAGGTGGTAGTGGTAGGTGCCACCTAGTATTAGGTTGTAGTAGTAGGTGCCACCTAGTATTATGTTGTAGTAGTAGGTGCCACCTAGTATTAGGTTGTAGTGGTAGGTGCCACCTAGTATTAGGTTGTAGTGGTAGGTGCCACCTAGTATTAGCTTGTAGTGGTAGGTGCCACCTAGTATTATGTTGTAGCGGAAGGTGCCACCTAGTATTATGTTGTAGCGGAAGGTGCCACCTAGTATTATGTTGTAGCGTTAGGTGCCACCTAGTATTAGGTTGTAGCGGTAGGTGCCACCTAGTATATTGTTGTAGCGGTAGGTGCCACCTAGTATTATGTTGTAGCGGTAGGTGCCACCTAGTATTAGGTTGTAGTAGTAGATGCCACCTAGTATTAGGTTTGACTAGTAGGTGCCACCTAGTATTATTTTATAGTAGTAGGTGCCACCTAGTATTAGGTTGTACTAGTAGGTGCCACCTAGTATTAGGTTGTAGTAGTAGGTGCCACCTAGTATTAGGTTGTACTAGTAGATGCCACCTAGTATTAGGTTGTAGTAGTAGGTGCCACCTACTATTAGGTTGTAGTAGTAGGTGCCACCTAGTATTAGGTTGTACTAGTAGGTGTCACCTAGTATTAGGTTGTAGTAGTAGGTGCCACCTAGTATTAGGTTGTACTAGTAGGTGCCACCTAGTATTAGGTTGTACTAGTAGGTGCCACCTAGTATTAGGTTGTAGTGGTAGGTGCCACCTAGTATTAGGTTGTAGCGGTGGGTGCCACCTAGTATTAGGTTGCAGTGGTAGGTGCCACCTAGTATTAGGTTGTAGTGGTAGGTGCCACCTAGTATTAGGTTGTAGTAGTAGGTGCCACCTAGTATTAGGTGGTAGTGGTAGGTGCCACCTAGTATTAGGTTGTAGTAGTAGGTGCCACCTAGTATTAGGTTGTACTAGTAGGTGCCACCTAGTATTAGGTTATAGTAGTAGGTGCCACCTAGTATTAGGTTGTAGTAGTAGGTGACACCTAGTATTAGGTTGTACTAGTAGGTGACGCCTAGTATTAGGTTGTACTAGTAGGTGCCACCTAGTATTAGGTTGTAGTGGTAGGTGCCACCTAGTATTAGCTTGTAGTGGTAGGTGCCACCTAGTATTAGCTTGTAGTGGTAGGTGCCACCTAGTATTATGTTGTAGCGGTAGGTGCCACCTAGTATTAGGTTGTAGCGGTAGGTGCCACCTAGTATATTGTTGTAGCGGTAGGTGCCACCTAGTATTATGTTGTAGCGGTAGGTGCCACCTAGTATTATGTTGTAGCGGTAGGTGCCACCTAGTATTAGGTTGTAGTAGTAGGTGCCACCTAGTATTAGGTTGTAGTGGTAGGTGCCACCTAGTATTAGCTTGTAGTGGTAGGTGCCACCTAGTATTATGTTGTAGCGGAAGGTGCCACCTAGTATTATGTTGTAGCGTTAGGTGCCACCTAGTATTAGGTTGTAGCGGTAGGTGCCACCTTGTATTAGGTTGTAGTAGTAGGTGCCACCTAGTATTAAGTTGTAGTAGTAGGTGCCACCTAGTATTATGTTGTAGCGGTAGGTGCCACCTAATATTAGGTTGTAGTAGTAGATGCCACTTAGTATTAGGTTGTAGAAGTAGGTGCCACCTAGTATTAGGTTGTAGTGGTAGGTGCCACCTAGTATTAGCTTGTAGTGGTAGGTGCCACCTAGTATTATGTTGTAGCGGAAGGTGCCACCTAGTATTATGTTGTAGCGTTAGGTGCCACCTAGTATTAGGTTGTAGCGGTAGGTGCCACCTTGTATTAGGTTGTAGTAGTAGATGCCACCTAGTATTAGGTTTGACTAGTAGGTGCCACCTAGTATTAGGTTATAGTAGTAGGTGCCACCTAGTATTAGGTTGTACTAGTAGGTGCCACCTAGTATTAGGTTGTAGTAGTAGGTGCCACCTAGTATTAGGTTGTACTAGTAGATGCCACCTAGTATTAGGTTGTAGTAGTAGGTGCCACCTACTATTAGGTTGTAGTAGTAGGTGCCACCTAGTATTAGGTTGTACTAGTAGGTGTCACCTAGTATTAGGTTGTAGTAGTAGGTGCCACCTAGTATTAGGTTGTACTAGTAGGTGCCACCTAGTATTAGGTTGTACTAGTAGGTGCCACCTAGTATTAGGTTGTAGTGGTAGGTGCCACCTAGTATTAGGTTGTAGCGGTGGGTGCCACCTAGTATTAGGTTGCAGTGGTAGGTGCCACCTAGTATTAGGTTGTAGTGGTAGGTGCCACCTAGTATTAGGTTGTAGTAGTAGGTGCCACCTAGTATTAGGTGGTAGTGGTAGGTGCCACCTAGTATTAGGTTGTAGTAGTAGGTGCCACCTAGTATTAGGTTGTACTAGTAGGTGCCACCTAGTGTTAGGTTGTAGTAGTAGGTGCCACCTAGTATTAGGTTGTAGTAGTAGGTGACACCTAGTATTAGGTTGTAGCGGAAGGTGCCACCTAGTATTATGTTGTAGCGTTAGGTGCCACCTAGTATTAGGTTGTAGCGGTAGGTGCCACCTTGTATTAGGTTGTAGTAGTAGGTGCCACCTAGTATTAAGTTGTAGTAGTAGGTGCCACCTAGTATTATGTTGTAGCGGTAGGTGCCACCTAATATTAGGTTGTAGTAGTAGATGCCACTTAGTATTAGGTTGTAGAAGTAGGTGCCACCTAGTATTAGGTTGTAGTGGTAGGTGCCACCTAGTATTAGCTTGTAGTGGTAGGTGCCACCTAGTATTATGTTGTAGCGGAAGGTGCCACCTAGTATTATGTTGTAGCGTTAGGTGCCACCTAGTATTAGGTTGTAGCGGTAGGTGCCACCTTGTATTAGGTTGTAGTAGTAGATGCCACCTAGTATTAGGTTTGACTAGTAGGTGCCACCTAGTATTAGGTTATAGTAGTAGGTGCCACCTAGTATTAGGTTGTACTAGTAGGTGCCACCTAGTATTAGGTTGTAGTAGTAGGTGCCACCTAGTATTAGGTTGTACTAGTAGATGCCACCTAGTATTAGGTTGTAGTAGTAGGTGCCACCTACTATTAGGTTGTAGTAGTAGGTGCCACCTAGTATTAGGTTGTACTAGTAGGTGTCACCTAGTATTAGGTTGTAGTAGTAGGTGCCACCTAGTTTTAGGTTGTACTAGTAGGTGCCACCTAGTATTAGGTTGTACTAGTAGGTGCCACCTAGTATTAGGTTGTAGTGGTAGGTGCCACCTAGTATTAGGTTGTAGCGGTGGGTGCCACCTAGTATTAGGTTGCAGTGGTAGGTGCCACCTAGTATTAGGTTGTAGTGGTAGGTGCCACCTAGTATTAGGTTGTAGTAGTAGGTGCCACCTAGTATTAGGTGGTAGTGGTAGGTGCCACCTAGTATTAGGTTGTAGTAGTAGGTGCCACCTAGTATTAGGTTGTACTAGTAGGTGCCACCTAGTATTAGGTTGTAGTAGTAGGTGCCACCTAGTATTAGGTTGTAGTAGTAGGTGACACCTAGTATTAGGTTGTACTAGTAGGTGACGCCTAGTATTAGGTTGTACTAGTAGGTGCCACCTAGTATTATGTTGTAGCGGTAGGTGCCACCTAGTATTATGTTGTAGCGGTAGGTGCCACCTAGTATTAGGTTGTAGTAGTAGGTGCCACCTAGTATTAGGTTGTAGTGGTAGGTGCCACCTAGTATTAGCTTGTAGTGGTAGGTGCCACCTAGTATTATGTTGTAGCGGAAGGTGCCACCTAGTATTATGTTGTAGCGTTAGGTGCCACCTAGTATTAGGTTGTAGCGGTAGGTGCCACCTTGTATTAGGTTGTAGTAGTAGGTGCCACCTAGTATTAAGTTGTAGTAGTAGGTGCCACCTAGTATTATGTTGTAGCGGTAGGTGCCACCTAATATTAGGTTGTAGTAGTAGATGCCACTTAGTATTAGGTTGTAGAAGTAGGTGCCACCTAGTATTAGGTTGTAGTGGTAGGTGCCACCTAGTATTAGCTTGTAGTGGTAGGTGCCACCTAGTATTATGTTGTAGCGGAAGGTGCCACCTAGTATTATGTTGTAGCGTTAGGTGCCACCTAGTATTAGGTTGTAGTGGTAGGTGCCACCTAGTATTAGGTTGTAGTAGTAGGTGCCACCTAGTATTAGGTTGTAGTGGTAGGTGCCACCTAGTATTAGGTTGTAGCGGTGGGTGCCACCTAGTAATAGGTTGTAGTAGTAGGTGCCACCTAGTATTAGGTGGTAGTGGTAGGTGCCACCTAGTATTAGGTTGTAGTGGTAGGTGCCACCTAGTATTATGTTGTAGTGGTAGGTGCCACCTAGTATTAGGTTGTAGTAGTAGGTGCCACCTAGTATTAGGTGGTAGTGGTAGGTGCCACCTAGTATTAGGTTGTAGTAGTAGGTGCCACCTAGTATTATGTTGTAGTAGTAGGTGCCACCTAGTATTAGGTTGTAGTGGTAGGTGCCACCTAGTATTAGGTTGTAGTGGTAGGTGCCACCTAGTATTAGCTTGTAGTGGTAGGTGCCACCTAGTATTATGTTGTAGCGGAAGGTGCCACCTAGTATTATGTTGTAGCGTTAGGTGCCACCTAGTATTAGGTTGTAGCGGTAGGTGCCACCTAGTATATTGTTGTAGCGGTAGGTGCCACCTAGTATTATGTTGTAGCGGTAGGTGCCACCTAGTATTAGGTTGTAGTAGTAGATGCCACCTAGTATTAGGTTTGACTAGTAGGTGCCACCTAGTATTAGGTTATAGTAGTAGGTCCACCTAGTATTAGGTTGTACTAGTAGGTGCCACCTAGTATTAGGTTGTAGTAGTAGGTGCCACCTAGTATTAGGTTGTACTAGTAGTTGCCACCTAGTATTAGGTTGTACTAGTAGGTGCCACCTAGTATTAGGTTGTAGTGGTAGGTGCCACCTAGTATTAGGTTGTAGCGGTGGGTGCCACCTAGTATTAGGTTGCAGTGGTAGGTGCCACCTAGTATTAGGTTGTAGTGGTAGGTGCCACCTAGTATTAGGTTGTAGTAGTAGGTGCCACCTAGTATTAGGTGGTAGTGGTAGGTGCCACCTAGTATTAGGTTGTAGTAGTAGGTGCCACCTAGTATTAGGTTGTACTAGTAGGTGCCACCTAGTATTAGCTTGTAGTGGTAGGTGCCACCTAGTATTATGTTGTAGCGGTAGGTGCCACCTAGTATTAGGTTGTAGCGGTAGGTGCCACCTAGTATATTGTTGTAGCGGTAGGTGCCACCTAGTATTATGTTGTAGCGGTAGGTGCCACCTAGTATTATGTTGTAGCGGTAGGTGCCACCTAGTATTAGGTTGTAGTAGTAGGTGCCACCTAGTATTAGGTTGTAGTGGTAGGTGCCACCTAGTATTAGCTTGTAGTGGTAGGTGCCACCTAGTATTATGTTGTAGCGGAAGGTGCCACCTAGTATTATGTTGTAGCGTTAGGTGCCACCTAGTATTAGGTTGTCGCGGTAGGTGCCACCTTGTATTAGGTTGTAGTAGTAGGTGCCACCTAGTATTAAGTTGTAGTAGTAGGTGCCACCTAGTATTATGTTGTAGCGGTAGGTGCCACCTAATATTAGGTTGTAGTAGTAGATGCCACTTAGTATTAGGTTGTAGAAGTAGGTGCCACCTAGTATTAGGTTGTAGTGGTAGGTGCCACCTAGTATTAGCTTGTAGAGGTAGGTGCCACCTAGTATTATGTTGTAGCGGAAGGTGCCACCTAGTATTATGTTGTAGCGTTAGGTGCCACCTAGTATTAGGTTGTAGCGGTAGGTGCCACCTTGTATTAGGTTGTAGTAGTAGGTGCCACCTAGTATTAAGTTGTAGTAGTAGGTGCCACCTCGTATTAGGTTGTAGCGGTAGGTGCCACCTCGTATTAGGTTGTAGCGGTAGGTGCCACCTAGTATTAGGTTGTAGCGGTAGGTGCCACCTAGTATTAGGTTGTAGTAGTAGGTGCCACCTAGTATTAGGTTGTAGTGGTAGGTGCCACCTAGTATTAGGTTGTAGTAGTAGGTGCCACCTAGTATTAGGTTGTAGTGGTAGGTGCCACCTAGTATTAGGTTGTAGCGGTGGGTGCCACCTAGTAATAGGTTGTAGTGGTAGGTGCCACCTAGTATTAGGTTGTACTAGTAGGTGCCACCTAGTATTAGGTTGTAGTGGTAGGTGCCACCTAGTATTAGGTTGTAGCGGTGGGTGCCACCTAGTAATAGGTTGTAGTGGTAGGTGCCACCTAGTATTAGGTTGTAGTGGTAGATGCCACCTAGTATTAGGTTTACTAGTAGGTGCCACCTAGTATTAGGTTGTAGTGGTAGGTGCCACCTAGTATTAGGTTGTACTAGTAGGTGCCACCTAGTATTAGGTTGTAGTGGTAGGTGCCACCTAGTATTAGCTTGTAGTGGTAGGTGCCACCTAGTATTATGTTGTAGCGGCAGGTGCCACCTAGTATTATGTTGTAGCGGCAGGTGCCACCTAGTATTATGTTGTAGCGGTAGCTGCCACCTAGTATTAGGTTGTAGCGGTAGGTGCCACCCAGTATATTGTTGTAGCGGTAGGTGCCACCGAGTATTATGTTGTAGCGGTAGGTGCCACCTAGTATTAGGTTGTAGCGGTAGGTGCCACCTAATATTAGGTTGTAGTAGTAGGTGCCACTTAGTATTAGGTTGTAGTAGTAGGTGCCACCTAGTATTAGGTTGTACTAGTAGGTGCCACCTAGTATTAGGTTGTAGCGGAAGGTGCCACCTAGTATTAGGTTGTAGCGGTAGGTGCCACTTAGTATTAGGTTGTAGTAGTAGGTGCCACCTAGTATTAGGTTGTACTAGTAGGTGCCACCTAATATTAGGTTGTAGTAGTAGATGCCACTTAGTATTATGTTGTAGAAGTAGGTGCCACCTAGTATTAGGTTGTAGTGGTAGGTGCCACCTAGTATTAGCTTGTAGTGGTAGGTGCCACCTAGTATTATGTTGTAGCGGAAGGTGCCACCTAGTATTATGTTGTAGCGTTAGGTGCCACCTAGTATTAGGTTGTAGCGGTAGGTGCCACCTTGTATTAGGTTGTAGTAGTAGGTGCCACCTAGTATTAAGTTGTAGTAGTAGGTGCTACCTAGTATTAGGTTGTAGCGGTAGGTGCCACCTAGTATTAGGTTGTAGTAGTAGGTGCCACCTAGTATTAGGTTGTAGTAGTAGGTGCCACCTAGTATTAGGTTGTAGTGGTAGGTGCCACCTAGTATTAGGTTGTAGCGGTGGGTGCCACCTAGTAATAGGTTGTAGTGGTAGGTGCCACCTAGTATTAGGTTGTAGTAGTAGGTGCCACCTAGTATTAGGTGGTAGTGGTAGGTGCCACCTAGTATTAGGTTGTACTAGTAGGTGACACCTAGTATTAGGTTGTACTAGTAGGTGCCACCTAGTATTAGGTTGTAGTGGTAGGTGCCACCTAGTATTAGCTTGTAGTGGTAGGTGCCACTTAGTATTAGGTTGTAGTAGTAGGTGCCACCTAGTATTAGGTTGTACTAGTAGGTGCCACCTAGTATTAGGTTGTAGCGGAAGGTGCCACCTAGTATTAGGTTGTAGCAGTAGGTGCCACTTAGTATTAGGTTGTAGTAGTAGGTGCCACCTAGTATTAGGTTGTAGTGGTAGGTGCCACCTAGTATTAGCTTGTAGTGGTAGGTGCCACCTAGTATTAGGTTGTAGTAGTAGGTGCCACCTAGTATTAGGTTGTAGTGGTAGATGCCACCTAGTATTAGGTTGTAGTGGTAGGTGCCACCTAGTATTAGGTTGTAGTAGTAGGTGCCACCTAGTATTAGGTGGTAGTGGTAGGTGCCACCTAGTATTAGGTTGTACTAGTAGGTGACACCTAGTATTAGGTTGTACTAGTAGGTGCCACCTAGTATTAGGTTGTAGTGGTAGGTGCCACCTAGTATTAGCTTGTAGTGGTAGGTGCCACCTAGTATTATGTTGTAGCGGCAGGTGCCACCTAGTATTATGTTGTAGCGGCAGCTGCCACCTAGTATTAGGTTGTAGCGGTAGGTGCCACCCAGTATATTGTTGTAGCGGTAGGTGCCACCGAGTATTATGTTGTAGCGGTAGGTGCCACCTAGTATTAGGTTGTAGCGGTAGGTGCCACCTAATATTAGGTTGTAGTAGTAGGTGCCACTTAGTATTAGGTTGTAGTAGTAGGTGCCACCTAGTATTAGGTTGTACTAGTAGGTGCCACCTAGTATTAGGTAGTAGCGGAAGGTGCCACCTAGTATTAGGTTGTAGCGGTAGGTGCCACCTAGTATTAGGTTGTAGTGGTAGGTGTCACCTAGTATTAGGTTCTAGCGGTAGGTGCCACCTAGTATTATGTTGTAGCGGTAGGTGCCACCTAGTAATAGGTTGTAGTGGTAGGTGCCACCTAGTATTATGTTGTAGCGGTAGGTGCCACCTAGTATTAGGTTGTAGCGGTGGGTGCCACCTAGTAATAGGTTGTAGTGGTAGGTGCCACCTAGTATTAGGTTGTAGTGGTAGATGCCACCTAGTATTAGGTTGTAGTGGTAGGTGCCACCTAGTATTAGGTTGTAGTAGTAGGTGCCACCTAGTATTAGGTGGTAGTGGTAGGTGCCACCTAGTATTAGGTTGTACTAGTAGGTGACACCTAGTATTAGGTTGTACTAGTAGGTGCCACCTAGTATTAGGTTGTAGTGGTAGGTGCCACCTAGTATTAGCTTGTAGTGGTAGGTGCCACCTAGTATTATGTTGTAGCGGCAGGTGCCACCTAGTATTATGTTGTAGCGGCAGGTGCCACCTAGTATTATGTTGTAGCGGTAGGTGCCACCTAGTATTATGTTGTAGCGGTAGCTGCCACCTAGTATTAGGTTGTAGCGGTAGGTGCCACCCAGTATATTGTTGTAGCGGTAGGTGCCACCGAGTATTATGTTGTAGCGGTAGGTGCCACCTAATATTAGGTTGTAGTAGTAGGTGCCACTTAGTATTAGGTTGTAGTCGTAGGTGCCACCTAGTATTAGGTTGTACTAGTAGGTGCCACCTAGTATTAGGTTGTAGTAGTAGGTGCCACCTAGTATTAGGTTGTAGTAGTAGGTGCCACCTAGTATTAGGTTGTAGTGGTAGGTGCCACCTAGTATTAGGTTGTAGCGGTGGGTGCCACCTAGTAATAGGTTGTAGTGGTAGGTGCCACCTAGTATTAGGTTGTAGTGGTAGATGCCACCTAGTATTAGGTTGTAGTGGTAGGTGCCACCTAGTATTAGGTGGTAGTGGTAGGTGCCACCTAGTATTAGGTTGTACTAGTAGGTGACACCTAGTATTAGGTTGTACTAGTAGGTGCCACCTAGTATTAGGTTGTAGTAGTAGGTGCCACCTAGTATTAGGTTGTAGTAGTAGGTGCCACCTAGTATTAGGTTGTAGTGGTAGGTGCCACCTAGTATTATGTTGTAGCGGTAGGTGCCACCTAGTATTATGTTGTAGCGGTAGCTGCCACCTAGTATTAGGTTGTAGCGGTAGGTGCCACCCAGTATATTGTTGTAGCGGTAGGTGCCACCGAGTATTATGTTGTAGCGGTAGGTGCCACCTTGTATTAGGTTGTAGTAGTAGGTGCCACCTAGTATTAAGTTGTAGTAGTAGGTGCCACCTCGTATTAGGTTGTAGCGGTAGGTGCCACCTCGTATTAGGTTGTAGCGGTAGGTGCCACCTAGTATTAGGTTGTAGCGGTAGGTGCCACCTAGTATTAGGTTGTAGTAGTAGGTGCCACCTAGTATTAGGTTGTAGTGGTAGGTGCCACCTAGTATTAGGTTGTAGTAGTAGGTGCCACCTAGTATTAGGTTGTAGTGGTAGGTGCCACCTAGTATTAGGTTGTAGCGGTGGGTGCCACCTAGTAATAGGTTGTAGTAGTAGGTGCCACCTAGTATTAGGTGGTAGTGGTAGGTGCCACCTAGTATTAGGTTGTAGTGGTAGGTGCCACCTAGTATTATGTTGTAGTGGTAGGTGCCACCTAGTATTAGGTTGTAGTAGTAGGTGCCACCTAGTATTAGGTGGTAGTGGTAGGTGCCACCTAGTATTAGGTTGTAGTAGTAGGTGCCACCTAGTATTATGTTGTAGTAGTAGGTGCCACCTAGTATTAGGTTGTAGTGGTAGGTGCCACCTAGTATTAGGTTGTAGTGGTAGGTGCCACCTAGTATTAGCTTGTAGTGGTAGGTGCCACCTAGTATTATGTTGTAGCGGAAGGTGCCACCTAGTATTATGTTGTAGCGTTAGGTGCCACCTAGTATTAGGTTGTAGCGGTAGGTGCCACCTAGTATATTGTTGTAGCGGTAGGTGCCACCTAGTATTATGTTGTAGCGGTAGGTGCCACCTAGTATTAGGTTGTAGTAGTAGATGCCACCTAGTATTAGGTTTGACTAGTAGGTGCCACCTAGTATTAGGTTATAGTAGTAGGTGCCACCTAGTATTAGGTTGTACTAGTAGGTGCCACCTAGTATTAGGTTGTAGCGGTAGGTGCCACCTAGTATTATGTTGTAGCGGTAGGTGCCACCTAGTATTATGTTGTAGCGGTAGGTGCCACCTAGTATTAGGTTGTAGTAGTAGGTGCCACCTAGTATTAGGTTGTAGTATTAGGTGCCACCTAGTATTATGTTGTAGCGGTAGGTGCCACCTAGTATTATGTTGTAGCGGTAGGTGCCACCTAGTATTATGTTGTAGCGGTAGGTGCCACCTAGTATTATGTTGTAGCGGTAGGTGCCACCTAGTATTAGGTTGTAGTAGTAGGTGCCACCTAGTATTAGGTTGTAGTATTAGGTGCCACCTAGTATTATGTTGTAGCGGTAGGTGCCACCTAGTATTATGTTGTAGCGGTAGGTGCCACCTAGTATTATGTTGTAGCGGTAGGTGCCACCTAGTATTATGTTGTAGCTGAAGGTGCCACCTAGTATTATGTTATAGCGGTAGGTGCCACCTAGTAATGGGTTGTAGCGCTAGGTGCCACCTAGTATTAGGGTTGTAGCGGTAGGTGCCACCTAGTATTATGTTGTAGTGGTAGGTGCCACCTAGTATTAGGTTGTATTAGTAGGTGCCACCTAGTAATAGGTTGTAGCGGTAGGTGCCACCTAGTATTAGGTTCTAGCGGTAGGTGCCACCTAGTATTATGTTGTAGCGGTAGGTGCCACCTAGTAATAGGTTGTAGTGGTAGGTGCCACCTAGTATTATGTTGTAGCGGTAGGTGCCACCTAGTATTAGGTTGTAGCGGTGGGTGCCACCTAGTAATAGGTTGTAGTGGTAGGTGCCACCTAGTATTAGGTTGTAGTGGTAGATGCCACCTAGTATTAGGTTGTAGTGGTAGGTGCCACCTAGTATTAGGTTGTAGTAGTAGGTGCCACCTAGTATTAGGTGGTAGTGGTAGGTGCCACCTAGTATTAGGTTGTACTAGTAGGTGACACCTAGTATTAGGTTGTACTAGTAGGTGCCACCTAGTATTAGGTTGTAGTGGTAGGTGCCACCTAGTATTAGCTTGTAGTGGTAGGTGCCACCTAGTATTATGTTGTAGCGGCAGGTGCCACCTAGTATTATGTTGTAGCGGCAGGTGCCACCTAGTATTATGTTGTAGCGGTAGGTGCCACCTAGTATTATGTTGTAGCGGTAGCTGCCACCTAGTATTAGGTTGTAGCGGTAGGTGCCACCCAGTATATTGTTGTAGCGGTAGGTGCCACCGAGTATTATGTTGTAGCGGTAGGTGCCACCTAATATTAGGTTGTAGTAGTAGGTGCCACTTAGTATTAGGTTGTAGTCGTAGGTGCCACCTAGTATTAGGTTGTACTAGTAGGTGCCACCTAGTATTAGGTTGTAGTAGTAGGTGCCACCTAGTATTAGGTTGTAGTAGTAGGTGCCACCTAGTATTAGGTTGTAGTGGTAGGTGCCACCTAGTATTAGGTTGTAGCGGTGGGTGCCACCTAGTAATAGGTTGTAGTGGTAGGTGCCACCTAGTATTAGGTTGTAGTGGTAGATGCCACCTAGTATTAGGTTGTAGTGGTAGGTGCCACCTAGTATTAGGTGGTAGTGGTAGGTGCCACCTAGTATTAGGTTGTACTAGTAGGTGACACCTAGTATTAGGTTGTACTAGTAGGTGCCACCTAGTATTAGGTTGTAGTAGTAGGTGCCACCTAGTATTAGGTTGTAGTAGTAGGTGCCACCTAGTATTAGGTTGTAGTGGTAGGTGCCACCTAGTATTATGTTGTAGCGGTAGGTGCCACCTAGTATTATGTTGTAGCGGTAGCTGCCACCTAGTATTAGGTTGTAGCGGTAGGTGCCACCCAGTATATTGTTGTAGCGGTAGGTGCCACCGAGTATTATGTTGTAGCGGTAGGTGCCACCTTGTATTAGGTTGTAGTAGTAGGTGCCACCTAGTATTAAGTTGTAGTAGTAGGTGCCACCTCGTATTAGGTTGTAGCGGTAGGTGCCACCGTATTAGGTTGTAGCGGTAGGTGCCACCTAGTATTAGGTTGTAGCGGTAGGTGCCACCTAGTATTAGGTTGTAGTAGTAGGTGCCACCTAGTATTAGGTTGTAGTGGTAGGTGCCACCTAGTATTAGGTTGTAGTAGTAGGTGCCACCTAGTATTAGGTTGTAGTGGTAGGTGCCACCTAGTATTAGGTTGTAGCGGTGGGTGCCACCTAGTAATAGGTTGTAGTAGTAGGTGCCACCTAGTATTAGGTGGTAGTGGTAGGTGCCACCTAGTATTAGGTTGTAGTGGTAGGTGCCACCTAGTATTATGTTGTAGTGGTAGGTGCCACCTAGTATTAGGTTGTAGTAGTAGGTGCCACCTAGTATTAGGTGGTAGTGGTAGGTGCCACCTAGTATTAGGTTGTAGTAGTAGGTGCCACCTAGTATTATGTTGTAGTAGTAGGTGCCACCTAGTATTAGGTTGTAGTGGTAGGTGCCACCTAGTATTAGGTTGTAGTGGTAGGTGCCACCTAGTATTAGCTTGTAGTGGTAGGTGCCACCTAGTATTATGTTGTAGCGGAAGGTGCCACCTAGTATTATGTTGTAGCGTTAGGTGCCACCTAGTATTAGGTTGTAGCGGTAGGTGCCACCTAGTATATTGTTGTAGCGGTAGGTGCCACCTAGTATTATGTTGTAGCGGTAGGTGCCACCTAGTATTAGGTTGTAGTAGTAGATGCCACCTAGTATTAGGTTTGACTAGTAGGTGCCACCTAGTATTAGGTTATAGTAGTAGGTGCCACCTAGTATTAGGTTGTACTAGTAGGTGCCACCTAGTATTAGGTTGTAGTAGTAGGTGCCACCTAGTATTAGGTTGTACTAGTAGTTGCCACCTAGTATTAGGTTGTACTAGTAGGTGCCACCTAGTATTAGGTTGTAGTGGTAGGTGCCACCTAGTATTAGGTTGTAGCGGTGGGTGCCACCTAGTATTAGGTTGCAGTGGTAGGTGCCACCTAGTATTAGGTTGTAGTGGTAGGTGCCACCTAGTATTAGGTTGTAGTAGTAGGTGCCACCTAGTATTAGGTGGTAGTGGTAGGTGCCACCTAGTATTAGGTTGTAGTAGTAGGTGCCACCTAGTATTAGATTGTACTAGTAGGTGCCACCTAGTATTAGCTTGTAGTGGTAGGTGCCACCTAGTATTATGTTGTAGCGGTAGGTGCCACCTAGTATTAGGTTGTAGCGGTAGGTGCCACCTAGTATATTGTTGTAGCGGTAGGTGCCACCTAGTATTATGTTGTAGCGGTAGGTGCCACCTAGTATTATGTTGTAGCGGTAGGTGCCACCTAGTATTAGGTTGTAGTAGTAGGTGCCACCTAGTATTAGGTTGTAGTGGTAGGTGCCACCTAGTATTAGCTTGTAGTGGTAGGTGCCACCTAGTATTATGTTGTAGCGGAAGGTGCCACCTAGTATTATGTTGTAGCGTTAGGTGCCACCTAGTATTAGGTTGTCGCGGTAGGTGCCACCTTGTATTAGGTTGTAGTAGTAGGTGCCACCTAGTATTAAGTTGTAGTAGTAGGTGCCACCTAGTATTATGTTGTAGCGGTAGGTGCCACCTAATATTAGGTTGTAGTAGTAGATGCCACTTAGTATTAGGTTGTAGAAGTAGGTGCCACCTAGTATTAGGTTGTAGTGGTAGGTGCCACCTAGTATTAGCTTGTAGAGGTAGGTGCCACCTAGTATTATGTTGTAGCGGAAGGTGCCACCTAGTATTATGTTGTAGCGTTAGGTGCCACCTAGTATTAGGTTGTAGCGGTAGGTGCCACCTTGTATTAGGTTGTAGTAGTAGGTGCCACCTAGTATTAAGTTGTAGTAGTAGGTGCCACTCGTATTAGGTTGTAGCGGTAGGTGCCACCTCGTATTAGGTTGTAGCGGTAGGTGCCACCTAGTATTAGGTTGAGGTGCCACCTAGCGGTAGGTGCCACCTAGTATTAGGTTGTAGTAGTAGGTGCCACCTAGTATTAGGTTGTAGTGGTAGGTGCCACCTAGTATTAGGTTGTAGTAGTAGGTGCCACCTAGTATTAGGTTGTAGTGGTAGGTGCCACCTAGTATTAGGTTGTAGCGGTGGGTGCCACCTAGTAATAGGTTGTAGTGGTAGGTGCCACCTAGTATTAGGTTGTACTAGTAGGTGCCACCTAGTATTAGGTTGTAGTGGTAGGTGCCACCTAGTATTAGGTTGTAGCGGTGGGTGCCACCTAGTAATAGGTTGTAGTGGTAGGTGCCACCTAGTATTAGGTTGTAGTGGTAGATGCCACCTAGTATTAGGTTTACTAGTAGGTGCCACCTAGTATTAGGTTGTAGTGGTAGGTGCCACCTAGTATTAGGTTGTACTAGTAGGTGCCACCTAGTATTAGGTTGTAGTGGTAGGTGCCACCTAGTATTAGCTTGTAGTGGTAGGTGCCACCTAGTATTATGTTGTAGCGGCAGGTGCCACCTAGTATTATGTTGTAGCGGCAGGTGCCACCTAGTATTATGTTGTAGCGGTAGCTGCCACCTAGTATTAGGTTGTAGCGGTAGGTGCCACCCAGTATATTGTTGTAGCGGTAGGTGCCACCGAGTATTATGTTGTAGCGGTAGGTGCCACCTAGTATTAGGTTGTAGCGGTAGGTGCCACCTAATATTAGGTTGTAGTAGTAGGTGCCACTTAGTATTAGGTTGTAGTAGTAGGTGCCACCTAGTATTAGGTTGTACTAGTAGGTGCCACCTAGTATTAGGTTGTAGCGGAAGGTGCCACCTAGTATTAGGTTGTAGCGGTAGGTGCCACTTAGTATTAGGTTGTAGTAGTAGGTGCCACCTAGTATTAGGTTGTACTAGTAGGTGCCACCTAATATTAGGTTGTAGTAGTAGATGCCACTTAGTATTATGTTGTAGAAGTAGGTGCCACCTAGTATTAGGTTGTAGTGGTAGGTGCCACCTAGTATTAGCTTGTAGTGGTAGGTGCCACCTAGTATTATGTTGTAGCGGAAGGTGCCACCTAGTATTATGTTGTAGCGTTAGGTGCCACCTAGTATTAGGTTGTAGCGGTAGGTGCCACCTTGTATTAGGTTGTAGTAGTAGGTGCCACCTAGTATTAAGTTGTAGTAGTAGGTGCTACCTAGTATTAGGTTGTAGCGGTAGGTGCCACCTAGTATTAGGTTGTAGTAGTAGGTGCCACCTAGTATTAGGTTGTAGTAGTAGGTGCCACCTAGTATTAGGTTGTAGTGGTAGGTGCCACCTAGTATTAGGTTGTAGCGGTGGGTGCCACCTAGTAATAGGTTGTAGTGGTAGGTGCCACCTAGTATTAGGTTGTAGTAGTAGGTGCCACCTAGTATTAGGTGGTAGTGGTAGGTGCCACCTAGTATTAGGTTGTACTAGTAGGTGACACCTAGTATTAGGTTGTACTAGTAGGTGCCACCTAGTATTAGGTTGTAGTGGTAGGTGCCACCTAGTATTAGCTTGTAGTGGTAGGTGCCACTTAGTATTAGGTTGTAGTAGTAGGTGCCACCTAGTATTAGGTTGTACTAGTAGGTGCCACCTAGTATTAGGTTGTAGCGGAAGGTGCCACCTAGTATTAGGTTGTAGCAGTAGGTGCCACTTAGTATTAGGTTGTAGTAGTAGGTGCCACCTAGTATTAGGTTGTAGTGGTAGGTGCCACCTAGTATTAGCTTGTAGTGGTAGGTGCCACCTAGTATTAGGTTGTAGTAGTAGGTGCCACCTAGTATTAGGTTGTAGTAGTAGGTGCCACCTAGTATTAGGTTGTAGCGGTAGGTGCCACCTAGTATTAGGTTGTAGTAGTAGGTGCCACCTAGTATTAGGTTGTAGTAGTAGGTGCCACCTAGTATTAGGTTGTAGTGGTAGGTGCCACCTAGTATTAGGTTGTAGCGGTGGGTGCCACCTAGTAATAGGTTGTAGTGGTAGGTGCCACCTAGTATTAGGTTGTAGTGGTAGATGCCACCTAGTATTAGGTTGTAGTGGTAGGTGCCACCTAGTATTAGGTTGTAGTAGTAGGTGCCACCTAGTATTAGGTGGTAGTGGTAGGTGCCACCTAGTATTAGGTTGTACTAGTAGGTGACACCTAGTATTAGGTTGTACTAGTAGGTGCCACCTAGTATTAGGTTGTAGTGGTAGGTGCCACCTAGTATTAGCTTGTAGTGGTAGGTGCCACCTAGTATTATGTTGTAGCGGCAGGTGCCACCTAGTATTATGTTGTAGCGGCAGCTGCCACCTAGTATTAGGTTGTAGCGGTAGGTGCCACCCAGTATATTGTTGTAGCGGTAGGTGCCACCGAGTATTATGTTGTAGCGGTAGGTGCCACCTAGTATTAGGTTGTAGCGGTAGGTGCCACCTAATATTAGGTTGTAGTAGTAGGTGCCACTTAGTATTAGGTTGTAGTAGTAGGTGCCACCTAGTATTAGGTTGTACTAGTAGGTGCCACCTAGTATTAGGTAGTAGCGGAAGGTGCCACCTAGTATTAGGTTGTAGCGGTAGGTGCCACCTAGTATTAGGTTGTAGTGGTAGGTGTCACCTAGTATTAGGTTGTAGTGGTAGGTGCCACCTAGTATTATGTTGTAGCGGAAGGTGCCACCTAGTATTATGTTGTAGCGGTAGGTGCCACCTAGTATTATGTTGTAGCGGAAGGTGCCACCTAGTATTATGTTGTAGCGGTAGGTGCCACCTAGTATTAGGTTGTAGCGGTAGGTGCCACCTAGTATTATGTTGTAGCGGTAGGTGCCACCTAGTATTATGTTGTAGCGGTAGGTGCCACCTAGTATTATGTTGTAGCGGTAGGTGCCACCTAGTATTAGGTTGTAGTAGTAGGTGCCACCTAGTATTAGGTTGTAGTATTAGGTGCCACCTAGTATTATGTTGTAGCGGTAGGTGCCACCTAGTATTATGTTGTAGCGGTAGGTGCCACCTAGTATTATGTTGTAGCGGTAGGTGCCACCTAGTATTATGTTGTAGCTGAAGGTGCCACCTAGTATTATGTTATAGCGGTAGGTGCCACCTAGTAATGGGTTGTAGCGGTAGGTGCCACCTAGTATTAGGTTGTAGCGGTAGGTGCCACCTAGTATTATGTTGTAGTGGTAGGTGCCACCTAGTATTAGGTTGTATTAGTAGGTGCCACCTAGTAATAGGTTGTAGCGGTAGGTGCCACCTAGTATTAGGTTCTAGCGGTAGGTGCCACCTAGTATTATGTTGTAGCGGTAGGTGCCACCTAGTAATAGGTTGTAGTGGTAGGTGCCACCTAGTATTATGTTGTAGCGGTAGGTGCCACCTAGTATTAGGTTGTAGCGGTGGGTGCCACCTAGTAATAGGTTGTAGTGGTAGGTGCCACCTAGTATTAGGTTGTAGTGGTAGATGCCACCTAGTATTAGGTTGTAGTGGTAGGTGCCACCTAGTATTAGGTTGTAGTAGTAGGTGCCACCTAGTATTAGGTGGTAGTGGTAGGTGCCACCTAGTATTAGGTTGTACTAGTAGGTGACACCTAGTATTAGGTTGTACTAGTAGGTGCCACCTAGTATTAGGTTGTAGTGGTAGGTGCCACCTAGTATTAGCTTGTAGTGGTAGGTGCCACCTAGTATTATGTTGTAGCGGCAGGTGCCACCTAGTATTATGTTGTAGCGGCAGGTGCCACCTAGTATTATGTTGTAGCGGTAGGTGCCACCTAGTATTATGTTGTAGCGGTAGCTGCCACCTAGTATTATGTTGTAGCGCTAGGTGCCACCTAGTATTATGTTGTAGCGGTAGCTGCCACCTAGTATTAGGTTGTAGCGGTAGGTGCCACCCAGTATATTGTTGTAGCGGTAGGTGCCACCGAGTATTATGTTGTAGCGGTAGGTGCCACCTAGTATTAGGTTGTAGCGGTAGGTGCCACCTAATATTAGGTTGTAGTAGTAGGTGCCACTTAGTATTAGGTTGTAGTCGTAGGTGCCACCTAGTATTAGGTTGTACTAGTAGGTGCCACCTAGTATTAGGTTGTAGTAGTAGGTGCCACCTAGTATTAGGTTGTAGTAGTAGGTGCCACCTAGTATTAGGTTGTAGTGGTAGGTGCCACCTAGTATTAGGTTGTAGCGGTGGGTGCCACCTAGTAATAGGTTGTAGTGGTAGGTGCCACCTAGTATTAGGTTGTAGTGGTAGATGCCACCTAGTATTAGGTTGTAGTGGTAGGTGCCACCTAGTATTAGGTGGTAGTGGTAGGTGCCACCTAGTATTAGGTTGTACTAGTAGGTGACACCTAGTATTAGGTTGTACTAGTAGGTGCCACCTAGTATTAGGTTGTAGTGGTAGGTGCCACCTAGTATTAGCTTGTAGTGGTAGGTGCCACCTAGTATTATGTTGTAGCGGCAGGTGCCACCTAGTATTATGTTGTATCGGCAGGTGCCACCTAGTATTATGTTGTAGCGGTAGCTGCCACCTAGTATTAGGTTGTAGCGGTAGGTGCCACCCAGTATATTGTTGTAGCGGTAGGTGCCACCGAGTATTATGTTGTAGCGGTAGGTGCCACCTAGTATTAGGTTGTAGCGGTAGGTGCCACCTAATATTAGGTTGTAGTAGTAGGTGCCACTTAGTATTAGGTTGTAGTAGTAGGTGCCACCTAGTATTAGGTTGTACTAGTAGGTGCCACCTAGTATTAGGTTGTAGCGGAAGGTGCCACCTAGTATTAGGTTGTAGCGGTAGGTGCCACCTAGTATTAGGTTGTAGTGGTAGGTGTCACCTAGTATTAGGTTGTAGTGGTAGGTGCCACCTAGTATTATGTTGTAGCGGAAGGTGCCACCTAGTATTATGTTGTAGCGGTAGGTGCCACCTAGTATTATGTTGTAGCGGAAGGTGCCACCTAGTATTATGTTGTAGCGGTAGGTGCCACCTAGTATTAGGTTGTAGCGGTAGGTGCCACCTAGTATTATGTTGTAGCGGTAGGTGCCACCTAGTATTATGTTGTAGCGGTAGGTGCCACCTAGTATTATGTTGTAGCGGTAGGTGCCACCTAGTATTAGGTTGTAGTAGTAGGTGCCACCTAGTATTAGGTTGTAGTATTAGGTGCCACCTAGTATTATGTTGTAGCGGTAGGTGCCACCTAGTATTATGTTGTAGCGGTAGGTGCCACCTAGTATTATGTTGTAGCGGTAGGTGCCACCTAGTATTATGTTGTAGCTGAAGGTGCCACCTAGTATTATGTTATAGCGGTAGGTGCCACCTAGTAATGGGTTGTAGCGGTAGGTGCCACCTAGTATTAGGTTGTAGCGGTAGGTGCCACCTAGTATTATGTTGTAGCGGTAGGTGCCACCTAGTATTAGGTTGTATTAGTAGGTGCCACCTAGTAATAGGTTGTAGCGGTAGGTGCCACCTAGTATTAGGTGCCACCTAGTATTATGTTGTAGCGGTAGGTGCCACCTAGTAATAGGTTGTAGTGGTAGGTGCCACCTAGTATTATGTTGTAGCGGTAGGTGCCACCTAGTAATAGGTTGTAGTAGTAGGTGCCACCTAGTATTGGGTTGTAGCGGTAGGTGCCACCTAGTATTAGGGTGTAGTGGTAGGTGCCACCTAGTATTATGTTGTAGCGGTATATGCCACCTAATATTAGGTTGTAGCGGTAGGTGCCACCTAGTATTATGTTGTAGTAGTAGGTGCCAGTTAGTATTAGGTTGTCATAGTAGGTGACACCTAGTAATAGGTTGTAGTAGTAGGTGCCACCTAGTATTATGTTGTAGCGGTAGGTGCCACCTAGTATTAGGTTGTAGTAGTAGGTGCCACCTAGTATTAGGTTGTAGTGGTAGGTGCCACCTAGTATTAGGTTGTACTAGTAGGTGCCACTTAGTATTAGGTTGTCGTAGTAGGTGACACCTAGTAATAGGTTGTAGTAGTAGGTGCCACCTAGTATTAGGTTGTAGTAGTAGGTGCCACTTAGTATTAGGTTGTAGTGGTAGGTGCCACCTAGTATTAGGTTGTAGTAGTAGGTGCCACCTAGTATTAGGTTGTAATAGTATGTGCAACTTAGTATTAGGTTGTAGTAGTGTGTGCCACCTCATCCCCCTCTCATCTCTCTCCCGTCAGGAACGTGTCTGCGTATGAGGTGTCCTCCTCCCAGGCGGTACAATCACCACAGCGCTCCAAGCGGCTGAAGGAGAACACCCCTCCACGTTGTGCTGTGCTTCAGAACAACGGCCCTTCCTCCAGCTCCAGCTGCGGACCCCCCCTGGGCTGTGGAGGGTGGGGACGGGGCGAGGCAGAGCAGGCCTCTAGCACCACCAGGGATCACCATCAGCACCACAACGGGCAGCGTCAGACCATCATCATCCCTGATACGCCCAGCCCTGCCGTCAGCATCATCACCATCAGCAGTGACACGGACGAGGAGGAAGATCACAAGAATAGCAACACCTACCATACTAGGTACAGGTCAGCCATTTTGGGCCAGACATGACACGCAGGCAGGGATCTGGGAGCCAGGGTTAAATACATGACAGGAGGCCATGTTTAGTGCATGTTTTATTTCATTACTGAAAGAGCTGGGTTTCATTTCAGTTCTAGCCAATTCAGTAATAGGAGTGGACATGATTGGCATAAGGGCATTTTGTTGTGGATTGATCTGAATTCACAATTTATTATGGATTTGACACCAACATTGGTTAGAAGGTTAGTAGGCTGACCATTACTATATCTTCTTAGGGCTAGGGGTCCTGCCCGCCAACTTCTGGTGAAACCAGAGGGCGTGCAATTCAAATGAATAATCATAAATATTATGGATTTTAAACATTTGTACATATGTGTCTTATATCGGCTGAAAGCTTAAATTCTTGTTAATCTATCGGCACTGTCCGATTTACAGTAGCTATTACACACCAACATTGGTCAGAAGGTTAGTTGGCTGACCATTACTATATGTACCATTACTAAAAAGTGATCCTCCTCCTTGCAGCTCATTCAGGCAGAGGAAGAACGTCATCAGCTGTGTCACAGTACACGACTCCCCCGACTCTGACTCATCCAGTAACAACAGTCCCTATGCAGTAGAGTCCAGGCAGCCCAACAACAACGGCTACCATGACTCCAAGACCACCCTGCTGGACAACTACAGCAACGGAAACAACCTTCGCTCCATCATCATCCCCCCTCTGAAGAGCCAGTCCAGCGAGGTGCTGAGCGAGTGTGAGCGCCTGATGCCAGGTACCTACACAGATATCTACACAGGTACCTACACAGATATCTACACATGTACCTACAGAGACCCACACAGACAGGGAGGGATGGTTGATAGTCTTTCTTCTAGAGTATAGGAAATACTATTATTGTTGTTTGAAAAAGAATGATGCAAATGTATCCATTATTATCATTGTTGGTACTACCAATGAACCTTCGCTAAGCCCTGCCTCGCTAAGCCCTGCCCCACTGTTGCTACCTCAGTTCCACGTTTTTTTTCTTTGTTTTTATACTGTACTCATATGTTATTTTCTTGACCTGGATTGACCTTTTGACCTTGTTCCATTTACTCTGCAGATGCAATGAATCATCAGAATTCGGCATACAAGTTCAAAACCTCCAACGGTGCGGGCATGGTGTCTGGCAACAACCACCTGTCAGGGGGCGTGGCTTACCGACAGCAGCGCTCGGGGCCAAACCCCTTCCAGCAGCAGCAGCCTCTCAATCTCAGCCAGGTATGGAGAGAGAGCCAAGTAAGGAACCATCTAAATTATTTACATCATTATCAATCAATCAATCACATTTATTTATAAAGCCCTTTTTACATCAGCAGATGTCACAAATTGCTGTACAGAAACCCAGCCTAAAACCCCAAACCGCAAGCCATGCAGATGTAGAAGCATAGTGGCTAGGAAAAACTCACTAGAAAGGCAGGAACCTAGGAAGAAACCTAGAGAGGAACCAGGCTCTGACGGGTGGCCAGTCCTTATCTGGCTGTGCCATGTGGAGATTGTAAGAGTAAATGGCCATTAAGGTCAGATTGTTCTTCAAGATGTTCAAAGGTTCATACATGACCAGCAGGGTCAAATAATAATTGCAGTGTTTGTTGAGGGTGCAACAGGTCAGTACTTCAGGAATAAATGTCATTTGGCTTTCTATAGCCGAGCATTCAGAGATCGAGATATTAAGTGCGGTAGAGAGAGAGTCCAAAACAGCAGGTCCGGGACAAGGTAGCACGTCCGTTGAACACGTCAGGGTTCCATAGCCACAGGCAGAACAGTTGAAACTGGAGCAGCGGAATGACTAGGTGGACTGGGGACAGCCAGGAGTAATCAGGCCAGGTAGTCCTGAGGCATGGTCCTAGAGATCAGGTCCTCCAGGATGGGAGGGAGAGAGAGAAAATTAGAGGGAGCATACTTAAATTCACACAGGATACCAAATAAGACAGGAGAATTACACCAGATATAACAGACTGACCCTAGCCCCCCAGCACATAGACTATTGCAGCATAGATTAACTGTGTGGAAAGTGAGATTGTCATTTGGATTGCACTGACTCCATCCTCGTATCTCTTCTCGCTCCTATCCAGGCCCAGCATCACATGGTAACTGAGCGGAATGGAGGCCACCGGCATCAGCAGGCTTACATCACCCCAACCATCGCAGCCCAGGCCCCCTACTCCTTCCAGCACCACAACAGCCCCTCTCACACTGCCAACGTCCACACCCACCTGGCTGCCACCCACCTGGCTGCCACCCACCTGCCCGGCCAGCCCCACCTCTACACCTACACTGCCACGCCCGCAGCACTGGGCTCCACGGGCACTGTGGCCCACCTGGTGGCAACCCCGGGCTCTGCCCGCCACACGGTCCAGCACACCACATACCACACACCGGGCATTGTTCACCAGGTACCCGTCAGCATGGGGCACCACGTGCTGCCCTCACCCACCCTGCACCACAGCCAGTACCAGGCTCAGTTTGCTCACCAGACGTACATCAGCGCCTCGCCTGCCTCCACTGTCTACACTGGATACCCACTGAGCCCCACCAAGGTGAACCAGTACCCTTACCTCTAGAGCCAAGCCAACACACTGGAGACCCAGACCCCCAGATCCAGATCCCAGCAATGCTGCTGCTGCTGCTCACTCCATGTCCTCCCTCCCCATCCCCACTCCACAGACAGAGAGATAGAGAGAGAGAGATGCAATCTTCATAAAACTGTCACGTTTACTTGAAGACATAATGACAGAGAGGAAAAAGGTAAATAAATAGACAGAAAGGAGAGGTGGAATTTCTATTATTACTTTTCTTTTCCCCAACAAATCTCCAAAAGGGCCAGTTTTGCTTTGTTTTCTTCCTTGGTTATATTTCTACTTTCAAATGAGAGTAATTTCTCATTATTTTACAGCAAGGTCTTCATAACGGGCCTTTGGGAGAGGTGGAGGCTTTTTGTTTGTTGTTGTTTTCCCGTCTTGAATTGGAAAGGGCCTGTTTAACAAGGAGTCCCTCTGAATGTTGGGATTCCCATCATAACAATTCCCGTGAGGATTTGGGAATGAAGGTGAAATACGGAAACCTGCTGCTCTTCAAAGAATACAACAAATAATGATGGCCTTGAACTGTCTTAAACATTTCCAAATCATTCAATGTGTGGGGGAGAGAGAACGAAGCACCCCTCCACATCCCACACCCATCCTTCTCCAACAGACAACTGGAGTCAGGAGTCTTCTGGAAATATAATCAACAAAAGACACACAAAAAAAGAAGGTATTTTCCCTTTATTTTTTAGTTCTCACCTTTTTGAGGAGACTTATGTTTTAGCTACAGGAGTTGTAGCTAAGCCCTGTTTTTAGAATGTAGCAGTCTGCACCCAGATTATTTTATCAATAGCTTTCTGATACCAATAGAATTGATTTGTTCCTCTTCTTTCATTGTGATTGCACAAGTGGTTATAATAACATAGGCATGTACAACGTGATTGTCTGTGTGTGCGTGTGCTACTGTCAGCCATGTGTGTGTAGTCCACCTCTTGCACCTTTGTGCTATAATACTTGTAATCCTCCGCAGTCTTAGGTTTGACCATTGTTCCCTCGTAGTGCCTTACAGATAGAACCACACAGTTTACTTCGCTGGAACCTTGAGAACCAACAGACTAGCTGGAACTGGTTCCTTTCTTTGACGTCTTATTGTCGGGGCAGATTTGATTTCTCTTCCAGGTGTAGGCTTAGCCCCTAGCTCTGTGTCCTATCCTTATGACAGTATACTACTGCCATAAGAGGTTAGAGTTCATATTTAACTGACCTTTGGCTTTTTTGTAAAGTGTACATGAGTTTAACTTGCCTGGGGTACTGAACCAAAGTCGTTAGATCAATCCTCTTTACATTGTGTGCTGGATATACATTTTAATTTGTGTACAGTATAACTGTAAGTCACCGTGGCGCACATACATACAATGGCTTTAGTTTGAGATGTGTTACTTTTATATCACACAAGGGAGTCGGTGCCCAGGAATAATAGAACAGAGAAGTATCAACACAAGGATCCAATTAGGGGTAATGGAAAAAGCAAAAATACAAGAAAGTGACTGTCAAAAACATTTATGTGGTGAGTTCATTTGACACATCAATAGTCCAGAGTTCGAGAAAAAATAGGAACCTGAGGTTAAACACTAAGCCAGTAGAAAGGCCTGATGGGAAGTGGTGGTTGCTATGGCGGCAATTTTCAGAAGCTATCGAGAGAGAGCCTGGTGGTTTGCAGTAGGGAAGCAGAGTATTGAGGACTGTTGAGAAGGGTTGCTCCGTACGAGTAAGACCTGGGTTCAAATAATATTTGAAATCTTTTAAATAATTCTAACGTTTGCTTTAGAATTCCTGCAGTGCCAGATGGGCGGCGTTTGCAGTTTTTCAACTATTGCATTACGCCAGGCAAACTCAATCAAGCCCAGCTAAAGTATTTTAAATTATTTTAAATAGTATTTCAACCCAGGTCTGGCAGGAGTGAGTGAGTGAGTGAGTGAGTGAGTGAGTGAGTGAGTGAGTGAGTGAGTGAGTGAGTGGTAGAAAGCATTTGGTTGGTCTGGGTAGGAACTGAGGATGGCAGAGTGGTAGTGTGGCATTCCTCATGTAAATGGGACTAAGAGAATAGCATGTTGGCATGGAGCAGGTTGCTAGTAACAGTGGCGGTGGGTAGGAGTTACAGGAGCACTGCAGGAATGCACACCTAACTCTGATACAAGTTGTTGTATTGTTGTAGTGGTTTTGTATAGATAAATGGAAGTTATTTAGTCATTTCTGCCCTGAGGGTTGTGTAGCACCTCTCCACATAGAGAGAGACGTGAACGGAACAGAAATGCTACTGCGTACACCTGGAAGGGCTTACTATGAAATGGTCTTCATTTGTTGACACTGTATCCATTTTGTATTCGGAATCATGTGTTCACAGATAGCATACCACCAGAAAGGAATACCTAATAGTAAGAGAACTGATTGGGCTATTGCTTCTATGTGTTTGCTGCTTAATTTAATATCAGTTGTATTTCTCGTAGCCAATGATATACGATTACTATGTTTGTTGTAGTGTCCTCATGAAGTAGGCACATCATAAATACTTGTGGTTTTAGTTAGAGCCTTCCCCCTTATCCCTTCATGTCATGCCATAGTACTTGCATTTTAAGTGATTATTTTATTTCTACGTTATTATTGAACTTTTGAAATGTATGTAGGTACAGTATAAACTGTATTGTGTTATTTTACAGATTGTTGCAATAATTCTTGTGGATGTTTTTATCAGTGATTTGTTATTAGGCTCATTTCTAAGTTGATTTGTAACTGGGAGTTGCTGTACAGTGATGTTATGTATTCATAAGGAGGGGTGTATACCTCTGTAAAGTGTTCAGGCACCGTTGACAATAATAAAGTTATAAAGTTGACAATAATCCATTTGGGCCCTTATGGGTAGGTAGCTTAGACTTGAGTGTGTCAGACCAAGGTTTGCTCCCTAAACTAAACCTAAAACAACAACATTTTGATACTTCACCAATAGGCCACCACACTCCCTCCAGCTGGCTCCACCATGTAAGCCTTGGGTTCCAGGCAGTCAAAGATGTGATGCGTAGCATGTATAGGTTGCTGGTTACATCATTTTCTTTCTGCTCTGTGGTGTATCTTTGTTGGTACTTTTTTTGTTGATTTCCACGAGGCCTGTGGGCCTAAGAACACAGATACGGGAGATGCTTTTCCACATGAGTGGTTGGCCCCTCCATAAAGATGCAGACTACTGAAACATTCCACCATAGGAAGAATCTGGCATCCATACTGCACACCCTACAGTCTCCATAGCTCTCTGATCTGATGACTTGTCATTTTTGGACCTTTCTTTCTTCCCACCAAAGAAATTCAACATGTTGACGATGTACAGTACAAACACAAATAATCCCCATGTGGTCTGGCAATAACTTCTGGTCCAAACAAGTACCTTTACAGCACGTTGAGTGTGCTTTGAGGGCTATTGATGGGTTTTAAGCTAATGTTAGTGTGTGAGGTGTACAGATACTACAGTAGAACGCCAGTATGGGCACAACACACACATACATGAATGATTCAAGTTGCCATAATATCTTAAGCTATTTGACTGCCAATTGCAGTCCACCATTCTCAAACATCTATGATTCGAAGAAAATATGTTTTAGATCTGTCACTCGTTACCCCCTAAATGTTCCATTACTCCCTAATGTTCGTTACCCCCTAAATGTTCTATTACCTCCTAATGTTCGTTACCCCCTAAATGTTCCAATGTTGAATCTCAAACTTCTCTCTGAATTGTTTTACATGTAAGTGTTTTTTACGTTGTTAAAGTTATATTTTAGCTTTATTAATGTTGTAAGCAGATTAGTTTGTAAAAAACAAAAACATGTTATAAGTTAGTGCGCCATGGAATGACCTATAGAGTGAAATAAAAAACAAAAAATACCTTTAAAATAATGGTCACTAGCACAAAATGAATATAATATGTGACCTTCTTCATCTGAAATGCTTATATATTTCTGCGTGAGTGATCATTCATTAAAGTAAAGATTTGAGTTCTACATTGGCGCCTGCACCGCCAGGGTTGTGGGTTAGATTCCCGGGGCCACGCATACGTAAACATGTATGACTGTAAGTTGCTTTGGATACAGGTGTCTGCTAAATGGCATATATTATTATTGCAAAAACAATTGTTGCCGTGCAAGATGCAATAAGTCTGATTCCAGCTAAAACAACTTGACTCAACATAAATTCATAGAAAAATGAAAAATGTTTCTTCCAATATTGGGTTTTCAAATATTATTTATTTGATTTTATTAAAACATTTTCAAGTATTATCTATATTTAGCAATATACGAGAAGCCCTTTTGACCCTACACTCAATTTTGTTTCAATGGACTTGCTGTATTTGGAATGAAATAACATTTTGAGGGGTAAAATATTTTAGCGACGTACCACTTTGTTTATGGAAAACATCATTCAGAATGTGAGCATCGACGTAGATCCTTACAATTACCAAAATATGGTATTCTTGTGCTAATGAAGTTTGTTTACTTTGAACATCATCTCTCCCGTGCTACAGTAGACATTTCAATGTTAGAATAATGCCTTCCAAATAACTAAATCATACCCTCAGAGCTTTAAGGTGTGGTTTCAATTAAAGAGAGCTGTGTAAAGCGGTCTTTTGGTGAAGCCTGGTATTTTTACAACTTTGTTGTTCTTGAAATACTTGCGCTACATAAGAAGTGTTCAGCTTCCAACTTTCTCAGAGTGTGATTGCGAGTGCTCTTTCTGGATCCTTGTATGAAATATTGTGAAACATTCCTGAAGGAATGGCACACATTGCCAGTTAGTCTTCTCAGGTCAAACCCCTCTGAAGTGACTTGAATCATTTTAACACCTTACCAGAATAGAATAATCACACAACCTCTCCTCCCCTTCATGAGAGCTTTGCAAAGTACACTCTCCCAAAGAAGCAGGGAGGTAGGAAAAGTACTTATTATTATTTATTTTATATGCATCACTGAAACTCTGTAACCCAGTAATAACACATTTTAAAGCCCTTCTGTATGAGTATTGATGTGTCTGTGTTTGTATGTTTGTCAAGGGAATCACCCCCTGCATTAGGTTTTTTCTTTGGGGATTCAGGGCGCAGCGGTCAAGGGTTTGATGCCCCATTAACGGAATACGTCATGTGTTGTCATTTGGACTGTTTTTTTAAACATGTACTTAAGAACCAACATGTCATATTTTCTACCCTCTTGCTAAAGACATGCTAGAAGTCTCATTTTTCTATTATGCACACATTTTGAAACAATTTGGTTTAGAAAATGTATTG
Source organism: Oncorhynchus masou masou (assembly GCF_036934945.1). Classification (NCBI taxonomy): domain Eukaryota; kingdom Metazoa; phylum Chordata; class Actinopteri; order Salmoniformes; family Salmonidae; genus Oncorhynchus; species Oncorhynchus masou. Next base: position 20,769,075 of record NC_088233.1, on the reverse strand, counting down.
TTTAGCTATTTCTTGCCAGCTCAAACCGCAAAGGAGCATTGTACTAATGTCCTTGAGCGGATGGGTTATTGCCTAATGAATTCCCATTGATAAATCCCAATAAAACCTTGTTTCTCCATAGATGACAGAGGGACAAGGGATATAACAGTAAACTGCTGTAACTGTCATACTGTACTGTAGTCATTTTGCAGTAATATTGATCCTGATTTTGGTTTTGTACTTGAACAACTGCATTCACAATGAAATGGATTAAAAACAATGACATTTTTGTACAAAGTATCAAAACCTAAGTTAGCATCAAACCCTGTCCTTGTTGTGTGTCCATTGCTGTATGTTTTTTCAATGGTGTTGAAATCTCATTGTTGTTCAGGCTATTATGTGCTGCAGTATTTCCTAGTATACTTCTTTGTTAATTGTCTCTCTCATTTACATTTATTGGGGATTTTTTAAAGTGTGTTTGTCTCCTTAATATCTGTTGATATAGCTTTATATGTACCATATTCCTTAGAATAATATTATTGAGTATGTTGTGAGAATGGATATTTTACTGGCTTTATAGAATGTTTAAAGAAATATAATAATGAGAATAAGAAGAATGATTAATTGAACTCCTAACAAGTTGAGTACTTGGCTACTAAGCGCTTGTGTTACCATTAAGATGTTGTGTGCTTCTCTTAATCATTTTCGTTGTAGAAAAATTGAGTGAATTTAAAATAGACTTCAAAAAAAACAAATGATAGCATTGTACATTTACAGGAGGATTTTAATTGACAACTTGGTCATAGAAGAAAATACTTATTTTAATTGCCCTCTTTACTAACTGTAGGGTGAAGGGGCTGGCATTGTGGTGAACTATGTTCTAGCTTGTTATTCACTGTTACTTTTGATCATTTCTTCGGTCTCCGAGGTGAATCGAGTTATTCATGAGAATTTGTATGCTCACATATGCATATTGTATATGTGTAGAAATGTAATCACACTTTGTCTTGGATTTACATTAAACTGTTAAGTCACGGCACCAGTCTTCCGTCTCATACAATAGTCATTATTTGTATCTGCTGTGTTTGTGTTGGGGAGGGTTTGTGGTGGTGGTGTGTACACTTTATCAACATGGCAAATTGCTTGATGGTTTTTACAGACATAATGATGCACCTGACATAACCTGAAGGACACCACACTGAAGGAGCTAGTTGATTCATGATGTTTCACTGCAACTCGAGTCAAATACATTTATTCTAAATGAAGGAATCACCAATTTCTCTCAAGTATTTAATTTGTTGATCTCTATATTTTGCTTTGACTAGTTCAGTGAGTGCAATCAACTTTACACTAGAAACCCTATAACCCCAGCCTAGAAAATATATAACTCTAGCTGTAGATTACTTTAGTAACACAGGTACAGTAGCCAGACTAAGCACAGTCCCAAATCCATCCTAGGTGTAAATGTTCTACTGACCATTTTATGCCACTAGATGGCGATAATTAACCATATTTTCTTGCTGTGAACCTTATATCAGTTATTTACCCTAATTTTCATAGTTAAATCAAAGTGTTCACCAGTCTTGTCTCTATTTCATGACATCGTTTATTGTTTATAAGTGGCCTGGCTATTGCTTTTGCTAACACATATTTGAAGTAGGGAAAAACGTTTATTGTATACCTTCCCTGACAATGCTTTCAGGAAAATAAACGTTGAACATTTTCTGTATAATACAGTTAATCAATTACCATTCAGTCTGTCTGTCAGCCCATGTAATAGCTCAAGGGATTGGGTGCATCGCACGAACGGTGTTGCCGTGAAACCACAGACGCGGCCAGAGACGGACAACCGAACACCTCCTGTTTGAAGGACTGCACTGCAGCCAATGATCGTAGGACGTTAGATAATAAATATCTAATCAGGGCTCGGGGAGGAGTTATTGCAATCCTCAGGACAAGTGGCCAGTGCGAGAGCGAAAGATGCCCAAAGAAAACGGAAAGGACAATGATATTAGGTAGCGAACTATTTCAAGTGGTATGTAGCTAGTCCGGTTCATTTGATTGTTTTTGTGGATATGAAAACGTCCAGACAAAGGGAAAACAGAGAATGTGAAGCTCCGTTTTGGTAAGATGATGTGCTCTACTATTGTATGTGATTGGGACACAGCAAATACATAGGATAGATGGGGCACAGGATTCCCGTTATCTCTGAACTCCGAGCGCAAGATAGCTTGCTAAACTTTAAAACTTGTCTATGGTTTGTTTGTTGTTGTATGTTGACTTGAGCTTGTTTATGAAAATATCAAAGGATTACAATGTTTTATTTAGTTATAAGATACTATGATATTCATGGAGAAAACGGGTTGGGAAGGAGGACAAGGAGACAACTCATGACGAGTCAGTCAGCCAGGCAGCAGAGCAGGCTAGCTAGCTAGTAGTGTCAGGATCATTTTTACACATTGAGCCCCTTTAGGTACAGCAGTAGGCTCGCTACTAATAGCTAGCTAATGTAATTTTGGTGTATAAATAGCTAGCTAGTAAATAAGAATAACATTCGTATTTACTAGTGTTGCCGCTCAGACACACCCGCACACGTTTTCACATTTGCTATGTTACATTGTAATTCTGTTTTTAGCACATGCGGTGAATTCCACCACACTTAGCTAATAGCTAATCCCTGATTTGCGCTTGCATCACCTTTGCCTACTGGCATGTCAGAGCAGATAGGTGTCTTCATCATGAGTAGCACGTTTCCCTCAATGCTCTACTGATTTGGAGAAAGGCAATGCATGTCCTCATATGAAAGCTTAACCCAGGAGAGAACAAAGGACAGCCAGGGTTGACCTAACTAGGCTGCCGGCATCCAGCCTAGCACACTGTTATGTCAGGGTCCTTATAATGCAGTGGTTTTCAGATAAACAGAAAGATTTTAGCCTAAAGTGTGTTGTCTTTCTCTTTTGTGTGTTCATCTTTTTTTGACCTCATGTTTTTCCCAAATTGTTTGCTTTATGTGCTCATATTGATAGACAGACAACTGTCGATGCTCTCATAATGCATGGAATATTTTTTGACATCATTGTTTTGGTTTGCACACAGCTTAATCAACCCCTCTTACCGAAAGCTGATATATGATATGGAAGAAGGGGTACATTGAGGGAGATCACACAAGCAATACCTGCATTCTCCAGCTCGTGGTATCTACTGGGATGCATCATAAGTGGATAAAATGCCATGACTTCCATGCAATGGAGGGTTTACGCTTCTCTATGGGTTCATTGGGGATTTCCAAGACCGTTCTGCCCATTCAAGGCTTCGGTGCAGCGGTTCTAGGGCTGATGCTGTTGGTGACAATGATCACAGCAGGTACACCTGCAGCAGGTAAGCAGACACCTCTCTCACAGACATGATCCACTAATTTGTTCAGTGCAGTATGCTGACATCAACTCTATACAGTCATTATGTAACAACCACGGATCAATAAGGGTTTTGAAGTTCATATGACGAAGACAAGTTAGTATTGACTAATAGATAGCCCTTCTACTGTGTGTTATCACACACATAGCATGTTACTTTCCAGTCCTATGTAGTCTTAAAGCCAGCAAAATGACATTGCCACGAACAGCACCAGAGATATTGAGATGAGCGAGATGCAACACTTCGCTCCCACAGTCACACACAGTATTTGCGCATGTGCACTAGGACCAAAACCCTTTAACACTCTTAGTTGTTGTGGAAATGTACCTACTGTGCTGTTTACTTCATACATCTACATCATTTCGCTTAATTTACCTTTAATGTTTGGTAACTTCCCTGACTCGTAACAGGTGGCAAATCAACAGGTGGTGAAGGCTATGGAATGCTATTTGAAATGTCAGTGTAATAAACCTGTGTAATAGCCTTTATATATTTGGGCTCCCGAGTGGCGCAGTGGTCTAAGGCACTGCATTTCAGTGCAAGAGGCATCATCACTACAGTACCTGGTTCAAATCCAGGTTGTATCACATCCGGCTGTGATTGGGAGTCCCATAGGGCGGCGCACAATTGGCCCATTGTCGTCCGGGGATGGCCGAAGTAGGCCGTCAATGTAAATAAGAATTTGTTCTTAACTGACTTGCCGAGTTAAATAAAGCCTACTGGTCGTGTACACATATATTGCAGGTGCTGTGAAATACTTATGTTTCTAGCGCCAACAGTGCAGAAATACCGAACAATCCACAAACTCAAAAAAATTCAAATAAAGAAATGAATAAATATCAGAATGACCAATGTGTGTCCGGAATATGAATATACAGTGCCTTTGGAAAGTATTCAGATACCTTGACTATTTCCACGTTTTGTTATGTTACAGCCTTATTCTAAAATTGATTAAATAAAAACAAATCCTCATCAATCTACACACAATACCCCCATAATGTTGAAGCGAAAACAGGTTTATAAACGTTATTGCAAATTTCTTAAAAATAAAAACAGAAATTCCTTATTTACATAAGTATTCAGCCCCTTTGCTATGAGACTTGATTGGAGTCCATCTGTGTTAAATTCAATTGATTGAACATGATTTGGAAAGGCACACACCTATCTACAGTTGAAGTCAGAAATGTACATACACTTAGGTTGGAGTCATTAAATCGCTTTTTTCAACCACTCCACAAATGTCTTGTCAACAAACTATAGTTTTGGCAAGTCTGTTAGGACATCTACTTTGTGCATTATACACAAGTCATTTTTCCAACAATTGTTTACAGACAGATTATTTCACTTATAATTCACTGTATCATAATTCCAGTGGGTCAGAAGTTCACATACACTAAGTTGACTGTGCCTTTAAACAGCTTGGAAAATTCCAGAAAATGATGTCAGGGCTTTAGAAACTTCTGATAGGCTAATTCACATAATTTGAGTCATTCGGAGGTGTACCTGTGGATGTATTTCAAGGCCTACCTTCAAACTCTGTGCTTCTTTACTTGACATCATTGGAAAATCAAAAGAAACCAGCCAAGAGCTCAGAAAAAAAGTTGCAGACCTCCACAAGTTTGGTTCATCCTTGGGAGCAATTTCCAAACACCTTAAGGTACCACATTCATCTGTAAAAACAATAGTATGCAAGTACAAACACCATGGGACCACGCAGCAATCATACCGCTCAGGAAAGTGATGCGTTCTGTCTCCTAGAGATGAACGTTCTGTGGTGCGTTCAAGTGAAAATCAATCCCATAACAACAGCAAAGGACCTTGTGAAGATGCTGGAGGAAACAGGTACAAAAGTATCTATAACCACAGTAAAACGAGTCCTCTATCGACATAACCTGAAAGGCCGCTCAGCAAGGAAGAAGCCAACACTCCAAAACTGCCATAAAAAAGCCAGACTACTGTTTGCAACTGCACATGGGGACAAAGATCATACTTTTTGGAGAAATATCCTCTGGTCTGATGAAACAAAAATAGAACTGTTTGGCCATAATGACCATTGTTAGGGGGGGAGGCTTGCAAGCCGAGGAACACCTTCCCAATCGTGAAGCACGGGGGTGGGAGCATCATGTTGTGTGGGTGCTTTGCTGCAGGAGGGACTGGTGCACTTCACAAAATAGATGGCATAAAGAGGAAGGAAAATGATGTGGATATATTGATGCAACATTTCAAGTCATCAGTCAGGAAGTTAAAGCTTGGTCGCAAATGCATCTTCCAAATGGACAATGACCCCAAGCATACTTCCAAAGTTGTGGCAAAATGGCTTAAGGACAACAAAGTCAAAGTATTGGAGTGGCCATCACAAAGCTCTGACCTCAATCCTATAGAGAATTTGTGGGCAGAACTGATAAAGCGTGTGCGAGAAATGAGGCCTACAAACCTGACCAGCTCTGTCAGGAGGAATGGGCCAAAATTCACCCAATTTATTGTGGGAAGCTTGTGGAAGGCTACCTGAAACGTTTGACCCAAGTTAAACAATTTAAAGGCAACGCTACAAAATACTAATTGAGTGTATGTAAACTTCTGACATACTGGGAATGTGATGAAATAAATAAAAGCTGAAATAAATCATTCTCTCTACTATTATTCTGACATTTTGCATTTTTAAAATAAAGTTGTGATCCTAACTGACCTAAGACAGGGAATTTTTACTTGGATTCAATGTCAGGAATTGTGAAAAACTGAGTTTGAATGTATTTGGCGTATGTAAACTTCCGACTTCAACTGTATTATATTATTGTACCTACTGTGTCAGAAAGGTATACTAAAACATTATTGCTATTCCAACCTTTTCTTGGTGTTATGATGTGATTATGCTATTAGGTTATGTCTGTAGCATGTTATGCTATCTTCTCTATTTGACGGTGTAAAAATATACGTTTTCAGTGTTGTGCATCTACTCCACACTGCTAAAAGCCAATTGAAAACCGCTACCGCTTTTGGTTCTGGAGCATCTTATTCATATTTAAAGTGGATCTGTTAAAGTTGGCCCGTGTAAAATCTCACAGGATTGGATTCGGGTCACTTACCAAAATAACTATCATCGTTATTTTGCCCTATTTTACTTGTACACTCACAATATCAGCAACAAAATTAAGACCGAACCAAGAATATTTTTGATGTCAGACCTTGATCATTGTTGAGAGCTCAGACGATCTTTGCTGAATCTGCTTATGATCACTAAGAAATTAAGGACATTTTGCAGATGTGAACACAATTTCTCTGTATTTCATTGAATCACAATCCTTTGGCAAACCATTGTTTATTGTCTGTTTCATTAGTGTCTTCTGATGATCCAATTTGTAAGTCGCTCTGGATAAGAGCGTCTGCTAAATGACTTAAATGTAAATGTAAATGTAATGATGAGTGATGTGACTCCACCACACTGTATTTAATGGATCCAGGGACACAGCCTGCATGATGGTGTGATTTACATACTGGTCCTCCTAATAAAGAGGGGCTTCAGAGACGAGGGTTGGCTTGGTCCCTAAGTAGAATCTTTTCCCTAAAACAATTACCTGTCATGAGGAGAAGGAGAAAAAGGACCCAATCCTCCCATTTAATAGGATGTTTATTCTGGGTTACTTTATAGATCATGTCCCGATCTACCCCCCCAACATCTAACTTGTTTCACAAAAAGGGATTTTTAGGGGATCCTGAGTGGCGCTACGGTCTGCATCGCAGTACTACAGGCGTCACTACAGACCCAGGTTAGATTCCTGGCTGTATTACAACCGGCCATTATTGGGACATAGGCCGGCGCACATTTGGCCCAGCGTCTTCCGTGTTAGGGGAGGGTTTGGGTGGGTTAGGCCGTCATTGTAAATATGAATTTGTTCTTAGCTGTCTTGCCTAGTTAAATAAAAGGTACACAAAAAAAGAGCTGTAAAAAAACAAATGAAACTCTGGTAATAGGATTAAACTGAGAACCCCTGACGGGCACCTTACCCCAGGAAATTAGGAATTAGACAATCTTATTCTTTCTCTTTCAGCTAAATCATAATAATAAACTATTCTCCTGGTACACAGAGAGGGCTGTTGAGAAAAGGATTTAAGGCAAAAAATCTGATTATCCAAAAGATTCACAACATAACCTACTTAGTAGGGCCCATGTCCATGTGAGCTTTTCCCAGTGCTGGTTCTGATCTCCTATTATTAGTGCTTACTCTTTTTCTGCTCAATCAGGCATTTCCTTTTACGTTTTGCATTTGAATAGTTTCAGACGCCAGCCATTTGAATGGCGTCAGCACAGTCAGTAAGCAGGTGTGGCAGGGGCACCGCGTGCCCACGGAGAGATGACCAGCATCCACAGAGGCCTACGTGCACTGCCGTGCACACTTTGTGCAAAATTGTGCAATGCTGCCAGATAATGTAGATGTTAACCAAGCTGTTCTAGAACTACTGTGTAGGCTATGCAAAATGACTTTTCTTGCCTGCGTGTCATCCAAGAGTCCCTATCAGATATGTGCCCTTTTCTCTAAAATAGCTATCAAAGGTGTGAAGAGATGGGTGGTCTGTAGAATCTAGATGTGCCTCCAGATGTGTCTGTAGATGTTTGCCATAAACCAAATATATGGCTAGTCTATATATAGCTAGTTCCTGTGTGCAGATAAGAGGACCCCAACTTAGCTGATAACTGTGATAACTGACTCTGGCCCTCTGGATCTCTGCAGAGATGATGCAAACCCAGCTCAAGGCTTATTCCCATGAGGGGGAAATTACATTGGTGTGAGAAGAGGTTGTGCTGTGCAGAGAGAGAGTTTCATCAAAGTGGTTTCCTCTCCTACTGGAAGCGAGTTGTAGGAGGAGAGAAACTGGTTTCAGAATCAAGGCCCGTGGAAGGAAACTTATATATGTATCCTCGCTCGTTTGAGGCTTTCAGCAAGCTCACCACTTTACTCTTAAGATCTGTTGACATGGAGCAAGGCTTCGCTGAGTCTAGGATGATTTCCCTTGGCAAAGAGAGCATTGAACCACTGCATGTGCATATTTATCACCCATGGCTTGGACTGCCTTCAGATGAACTACAGCTGTGGTCTGTGTTTCTTTCCCTGTGTTCTAAATGTAAGTGTCTTTGCATGCCTTCTGAAAATGAACAGTGCAAGAGGGAGTCTTGGTCTTTGAGTCTGGTATAGAGAGATGTAGCCAGTCTAGCCACAATTGTAGAAGTAGGCTATTAGCTTTATGATTTTGTTCCCTAAGGGGCCCACAGTAATATCATATAGGCTATTTACTCAATCATCACCATTATCACAAAGTGAAGACATCCCACTGGGCACACACAGGTTGAACCAACGTTTCTATGTCAATTACTTTGAACCAATGTGGAAGAGGTGTTAAATCGACATCTGTGCCCAGTGGGATTATTCAATGATCCTTCAAGACTGTTAACCTTGATGCAGTTCCAGCATCATAACTATTATTATTTTATTTTTTTAACCTTTATTTAACCAGGTAGGCCAGTTGAGAACAAGTTCTCATTTACAACTGCGACCTGGCCAAGATAAAGCAAAGCAGTGTGACACAAACAACACAGAGTTACACATGGAATAAACAAACGTACAATCAATAACACAATGGAAAGGTCTATAAACAGTGTGTGCAAATGTAGTATGATTAGGGAAGTAAGGCAATAAATAGGCCATAGTTGTGAAATATCTACAATTTAGCAATTAAACACTGGAGTGATATATGTGCAGAAGATGAGTGTGCAAGTAGAGATACTGGGGTGCAAAGAAGCAAAAAATAAATAACAATATGGGGATGAGGAAGTTGGATGGGCTATTTAAAGACGGGCTGTGTACAGGTGCAATGATCGGTAAGCTGCTCTGACAGCTGATGCTTAAAGTTAGTGAGGGAGATCTGAGTCTCCAGCTTCAATGATTTTTGAAATTTGTTCCTGTCAGTGGCAGCAGAGAACTGGAAGGAAAGGCGGCCAAAAGAGGAGTTGGCTTTGGCGATGCCCATTGAAATATACCTGCTGGTGCGCGTGCTACAGGTGGGTGCTGAGATAAGGCGGGGCTTTATCTAGCAAAGACTTATAGATGACCTGGAGCCAGTGGGTTTAGTGACGAATATGAAGCGAGGGCCAGCCAACGAGAGCATACAGGTCGCAGTGGTGGCTAGTTTATGGGGCTTTGGTGACAAAAAGGATGGTACTGTGATAGACTACATCCAAATTGCTGAGTAGAGTGTATTAACCTACCTCATGAACAAGCTAGCCTCAGCCAGTACTAAACAGTTTGCCCTACCTCATCAACAAGCTAGCCTCATCCAGTACTAAACAGTTTGCCCTACCTCATCAACAAGCTAGCCTCATCCTGTACTAAACAGTTTGCCCTACCTCATCAACAAGCTAGTCTCATCCAGTACTAAACAGTTTACCCTACCTCATGAACAAGCTAGCCTCAGCCAGTACTAAACAGTTTACCATACCTCATCAACAAGCTAGCCTCATCCAGTACTAAACAGTTTACCCTACCTCATCAACAAGCTAGCCTCATCCAATACTAAACAGTTTGCCCTACCTCATCAACAAGCTAGCCTCATCCTGTACTAAACAGTTTGCCCTACCTCATCAACAAGCTAGTCTCATCCAGTACTAAACAGTTTACCCTACCTCATCAACAAGATAGCCTCATCCAGTACTAAACAGTTTACCCTACCTCATGAACAAGCTAGCCTCAGCCAGTACTAAACAGTTTACCCTACCTCATCAACAAGCTAGCCTCATCCAGTACTAAACAGTTTACCCTACCTCATCAACAAGCTAGCCTCATCCAGTACTAAACAGTTTGCCCTACCTCATCAACAAGCTAGTCTCATCCAGTACTAAACAGTTTACCCTACCTCATGAACAAGCTAGCCTCAGCCAGTACTAAACAGTTTACCCTACCTCATCAACAAGCTAGCCTCATCCAGTACTAAACAGTTTACCCTACCTCATCAACAAGCTAGCCTCATCCAGTACTAAACAGTTTGCCCTACCTCATCAACAAGATAGCCTCATCCAGTACTAAACAGTTTACCCTACCTCATCAACAAGCTAGCCTCATCCAGTACTAAACAGTTTACCCTACCTCATCAACAAGCTAGCCTCATCCAGTACTAAACAGTTTACCCTACCTCATCAACAAGCTAGCCTCATCCTGTACTAAACAGTTTGCCCTACCTCATCAACAAGCTAGCCTCATCCAGTACTAAACAGTTTACCCTACCTCATCAACAAGCTAGCCTCATCCTGTACTAAACAGTTTGCCCTACCTCATCAACAAGCTAGTCTCATCCAGTACTAAACAGTTTACCCTACCTCATCAACAAGCTAGCCTCATCCTGTACTAAACAGTTTGCCCTACCTCATCAACAAGCTAGTCTCAGCCAGTACTAAACAGTTTACCCTACCTCATCAACAAGCTAGTCTCAGCCAGTACTAAACAGTTTACCCTACCTCATCAACAAGCTCGTCTCATCCAGTAGTAAACAGTTTACCCTACCTCATCAACAAGCTAGCCTCATCCTGTACTAAACAGTTTACCCTACCTCATCAACAAGCTAGTCTCAGCCAGTACTAAACAGTTTACCCTACCTCATCAACAAGCTAGTCTCAGCCAGTACTAAACAGTTTACCCTACCTCATCAACAAGCTAGTCTCATCCAGTACTAAACAGTTTACCCTAACTCATCAACAAGCTTGTCTCATCCAGTAGTAAACAGTTTACCCTACCTCATCAACAAGCTAGCCTCAGCCAGGACTAAACAGTTTACCCTACCTCATCAACAAGCTAGCCTCATCCAGTACTAAACAGTTTACCCTACTTCTGACGTGTTTGAAGTTGATGTTACTGTAGGCCAATCTGTGTTCCTGGTAGGAAGAAATAAAACAACAAAGTCATCTGCTTCGTTCGGTGGCTAGTCCCTCTGGGACTGGCAGAGCAGTAATCTTATAAATAAGCCTTCCTTATCATGCCGCTGCTTTGCTTTCCAGTTGACTGGTTCCTGCTTGGGTGTACTTGGGTACTAGTGCCTTAATTGTGGAGCAGTCGTAACGGAAGCTAGGATTCCATCCAATTGGTGACAGATTTGTATGCAAATATTCTAAATCTCCATAAAAGCAATGTGTGCATTGTCCCAGCAGAGGTGTTTCCATGAAATTGGCCTGTTGGGGATAAAAGGCTGTACATGATGACGTAGTGCACATGCAAATGGGTTTCCATCGCATTTCCAACTCTGCTGATGCTTTTCTCACATAAAAGTGAGTTATATAGCGAGTGTGCCCACTCTGGTATTGGCACGTGCTTGCTAGTCTAGCCAACATCTCGCAGAAATAGTGCGGGGAGGCCTACATTATGGGATTATGGACAAAAAAGTTTTTTCTCTTGTCAAACAGCAGCCAAGCATCAATGATCATGTCACTAGAATAGAATACCCTCGATATTTATTGGATAGGAGCATCAAGATCATGACCTTGCACGTTCGCCACCCTGTGAAGTTCATCATAATAGATTTAATCTGTAGCCTAATAAACTGCACCTGATGACACAACATGTCATCAGGTGACTCCAAGTTTACTTCAATATGATGGTTATTACAATATTTCTGCATAAAAGCATTTCTACTGACATTTCTCCCATTAATTAATTTTACCAACACAAAACATCCCACCTTGTCTAGCATATTTTATTTTGTCAACATTGGGAAAGTTTACCTACAAATGTTGTTTCCATCAGGCCTGGCATGAAATGTTTTATCTGACATGTACTTTACTCGCATAAAAAGGTTGGATAGAAAGCTGGTTAAAGACACATCCTCCTGAGTCTGGCAAGTAGAAGCAGTAGTAGTCAGCGGATGTGGCTCTGCTGTCTCTTGTGATCTTCCCAGCGGCTCATGACTGCTGAAATATTCAGTAGATTCAGCAGCAGCGCCGTTTTGAATTAGGCCTTAATGTGATGATGAATTCACCATACTGATGAGTACGTCTCTACTCCAGACTCAATTTTCACACTGGTGCTATCATTTTACAGCCACACAGAGCAGATCAGCTCATTCAGACTTCTTCAGTTTTTTGCCCACTGGCAACAATGTATGTTTTTCCCTCACTGAAACAGACAGTTGAGGTGACAGTGAACTGAGCTTGAACTGGCTCTGAATATATATTTTCAAGGTATTTACTATTTAGTAATTCAAGACCAGTGGCAGTGAAAGGAGGAATATTGTCTACAGGGCTCTAGTTCAGCTATCTGTGGCTGTCTGTGGGTCTGGCCTCCGTTTGTGTCGAGACCTGTTTGTGGTCCTTACTGATCACCATACATGATAGTTCAATGCTCTGTTTCTGCAGTCAGCTATCAGCCCATAGCTTTACCTCCTTCAAGACCAGAGAAAAAGGACACTTTAACAGTTCCTAGGTCAAATGGACCATGGCGACTCTGGTATAATTGTTCCCCCAGACCCAACAAAATCCCTGCTTCTACTTGACTTTCTTATACTTCTGCTCTTTCCGTGTCTCTGTGAATGAAAACTGGTCTGGTTTGGTTTCCAGCATTTTCACACTATAGGCTACCCTGGTCCCAGATCTGTTTGTGCTGTCTTGCTATCATTGTGAATGACCATAGGAGTTAGCAAGACCACACAAACAAATCCGGGACCAGGCAACAATAAAAAATGATTATGCAACTCAGTCCAAACTAGCCTTGGCTAATTACGAGTAGCATCTGTTGCCATGTGAAATGTGATCTGTGCGGGATGACAATGGAGCTATTCATTAGAGCAGGGAGCCAGAGAGACTGATCAATGGGCAGCAGCCTTCAAAAGCCAAACACTGGGGTGCTGATGTTGTTGCCAGGCCCCACCAAACAGAGTTCCATTGAACCACAACTCCAGTATGGCTATCTTTTTCTGCCCTTTGAAGCCAGGCTGCGTTATTTGGCATAGGGATCGCTGTAAAGGATAGAGGTAGTCTAGGTCAGGTCAATGTAATGGGGTTCAGAATTATGCCACAATTCACAAGATGATATGAAAATAAGCTATAGGCCTAGGCTATAAACAAAATACATGTGTTTCTTATATGAATACTGTAGATAGGTAGGTATCATTTGATATTTCTGTGAAAATCATCCCTAAATCTAAGACCTTCCTCTTAGTTGTGTTACGGTATAACACTGTCCCTTTTTTATCCTGGCTGCTTATTACCAGGACATTTTCAGCCAAATGACCAGCTGTAACTACCAGTAATAGGCCTACTATAGCCGAGTAGGTACCAAGATGAGGCTGATTTGTGAAGGTTCTACAGTGTTTTAGGACATCTGCTAGTGATTTGTCAGCACCATCTTTCTCTGTTTTTAACTAGGCAATTTTCCACTGCAGTTTTTCAGTCGCACAAAATGCTCACATCTAAATATTATTATTGTACTTCCATTGATCCAGGGCAATCACTGACAGCTCACAGTTTGGTGGTCTTTGGCTTGACATGGGGGTGTAGTAGGTTACAATATTTGAAATAACATTTAATAAATGAAAGAACATTTCAGGGATTTTTCATATAGAAGTTGGTGGGTAGGCTATACTGGTAAGCCTAGACCTATATGTCCAGGCTATATCACATCCGGCCGTGATTGGGAGTCCCATAGGCGGCGCGCAATTGGCCCAGCGTTGTCCGGGTTTGGCCGGGGTAGGCCGTCATTGTAAATGAGAATTTGTTCTTAAGACTCACCTCGTTAAATAAATGTAAATAAATAAAAATGTCCAGGTCTGGACTGTGTGGTCCTAGGCTCTCTAGCCTGCTTGTGCTTATCATACGCTGTCATTTGTGGTATTTGTTTGAGTACGGTCTGAATGCAGCCCTGGCAACAGGTTTTTATCAGTGATTCAAGGTGCAGGCCTCTGTTTCCTGTTGTATTTGTGCTACAGAGTATTCCATAGTGAAAGCCTCTCTCTCCTAATAAGACCATTATGTCTCAGTTTGTAATCAAACCTGGAAAACAGAGTGGAAGCCTGGCTGTGTCAGTCAGATAACCGAGAGGTTGTAATGTCATTGTTGTGAGGAAGGTAAAGAACACCAGTTGGGAACTCTAGCTTCTCAATTGAGCATAGTCTTTGAAGTATGCACAGGGTGTCTTTTTCATTATCACAATCATAGTTTTACGCTCCTGTTATCACACAGGCATAGAAACATATAAATATACATTTTGAGTGCTTTCTATGGGGTGTGAAAAGAAACACACCACTGTTGTGAACTCTGTGTGAGGTAAAGCTCAACATTTGGCAGAAGGCAACACTAATGCCATATTGCTCTGGGTACAAATCACTCTACGCTTCAACAAACAGCAGATGGTGCCGCTCAGTCCGGCCTCTTGAGGTACTGTGGGCTAAATTGTTTAATGTTGTTTGGGTTCCTCATCCTCTCTGGTCTGCACCCTTAAGTAATGTAGAGAGGAGATTCAGCAACATTTGGAACACAAATGGGATTACATATAAAAAAAAGCTTCTTTATTGCAAAAAGTAGAACAAACGTGTTTTGGCTTTTAAACATTTAAAAATGGCCTTAGGGACCAATCACAAGGAATATGCCAATAAAAACATGTGATTGGTTAAAACAATTGTATTGGTTAAAACATTGTTTAAAACAGTTACAGCCTTAAGTAGCCAGACTCACTCAGCCACCCAACCTAGCAGTAGACCACCCTCGGCTTATATAGCCGACTTCATTGATAAGAATGATTTCCTTTATGAGGTAAGGTGTTATTCTGTCCCAGTCACAGTGTTTACTCTCCGAGGAGCAGACCTGAGAATAGAGGAGACAGACAGAGTAGAGGAGAGCGTGGAGTGACACAGTCCTCAGGGCTTCTCCAGTTACAAGCCTCCCTCTACCCTCCTGTTTTTCAAAGAAAATCTGGACCGGGGAGAGTGGAGGGGATGGAAGAGGGTGGAGAGTGGGAGAAGACACATGGGGAACTTGAGTGTTCTTCAATGAATTACACAATACTTCTGCAATGGAAAGGTCTTGTTCTCTGGAGAACAATTTGGTTGCTTAATAACTCCTATACATCCCTATTTTTCTTCCTCCTCTCTCTCCCTCTTTCTGCATCTCTTCCTTTCTCCTGGTCTCCATCTCAAAAAGACTCCCTCTAGGGCTGGGAATTGCCAGGGACCTCATGATATGATATCACGATACTTGGTCCCAATACGATGTGTATAGCGATTCTCACGATTCTATATGTATTGTGATTGCATGCTACAATTTTATTTCAATTTGATGTTCCAAACATATTGCTCGCCATATGAATGTTGCAGAGAGATGAGAGTGCATGAGAAAATGAGTTTTGATCAGTCATGGAAATAAAAAGTGCTGAAAACATGTTGGCTCACTATTTTTTTAAAGATGGAGAACAAGCTATAGGATTAAAAAAATACCAGAGTTTTGGTGCAGGTATAGCCGACTAACGCAACCTAGTAAAATATATATTTTTACAAATACATACTTTTAGTCAAAGTATCGATATAATATTGCGATTTGTAGATGTATCGATCCCACCCCCCATTACTTCTCCCCTTCCCCTCTCTCTTGTCTTAAAATCGATTCCCTGAGGATAAAACACCAGACCACCATGAACTTTTTGATGGAGTGCAGACATGACATCAGTCAAGTCTACACTCGTGCTCCATCTGACTGGGCAGCCCAGATGAGAGCACTTGGCTGGACATTATGAAAACTACTCTGTAACTGCTAAGCTATGTGGGCATCTGTCTCAAACATTAGCTGGCTGTCCTATTCAGTGATTATTTTTCTTAAAGTAGACTAAGTAGAAGTAGACTATTTTGTTCACGTTCTCAGCTCCTCTAGAAAAGGCTTCTAATTTTGACCTTGTCATGGGGACTCGCATCTTACGTAGGATTTTAGTTTTATCGTTACTTCCAGAATTTAAGCAAATGTGAGCAGTGAACATGTGGGAAAGCACGATCCTATAACATGAAACCATTGACTTTTAGTGGGAGGGGAGGTCTGCTCAGTGCTCGGCTGTTTCTCTCTTGAATCTAGATCTAATGAAAGGCAACTGATAAAAACATTGGAATCTTTCCCATCTTAAAAGCTTCCCAGATAAAGCGAACGCCAACAGAGATTGTTCGATTGCACTTGGGGTTCTCAGCCGACTTCCAGGCTCAGAAGAGCCAGTCATGTGAGGGCTCTGCTCAAAACAGAACCATGTGTGGGCTTGTAGTTAGTATTAATACCAAAATACCTTTTTCTTTGCCCACCTCTCCCTCTCCCATTCAATTATATCATTAGTATTGGTATCTCAGCTTTCCCTAGAGCTCATATAGGTCAGGACCTAGGCCTGTTTGTGTGTGTTTCCCAGCAACTGATTTAGACTAAGAACTAGGCCTGCCAGTGTGCTTTTCCCAGCTGCTTGGCTGAAACATTTTTTTTATCCAATTCTGATAATGGAAGGTTGGTGGGTTCTTATAAAGTTCTCCATATGTTAGTACTGGACTGTTCAGTTTGACTCAGTGGGTTTCTGCGTTTGCTCGAAGCTGTGTGTGTGCGTGCGTGTGTTTATTTTGTGAGTTTTATCATCGACTCAAACCCAGACGGACTGCTTGCTTTTGGCTCTCTGCTTACAATGTTCCTATCTGAAAAAAGAATAGTTCTGTTAGCACCAGTCAAATCAGTCTAGACACTGTGTGATAAAATGACCCTTGTCTTGTCTAAAAACATGCATTGTCCTCTATCTGGGTACTCCAACTAGGCTGTAAATATACCATACAAGCTTTCACAGACTCCAAAACAATCTACACAATGTTCTTAGCTTAGGGAAGCCTGTGAAAGACAATTTAGTGTTGTGAATGCAATGATAGGCGGGTTGTTCAAAGAAATGAGTGCCTTTTGTGTCCCTTTTGATATCTTAAGTAGAAATTGTGCACAAATATTGCATTTTAAAAGCCTTTTATATTCAAAGATGTGCCCTTTTAATATAGTTTAATAAAGACTTGCTAAAGTGCATTCTGACATGTCCCTCTGCATCCTCTGTGACTTCCAGGAAGATTTTAACCAACTTAATCCCAACATTTATCCAAGTTTTCAAGATCATTGTAAAGCCATATGTCCCGTCACTCCAGCCTCTAGGTCACCAGGCTGCTTGTAAGGGCGCACACCTGTCACCAGTGTTACGCGCATAATGACATTCACCTGGACTCCATCACCTTCTTGATTACCTGCCCTTTATGTCACTCTCTTTGGTTTCTTCCCCAGTCATCATTGTAGCTGTTTCATGTTGGTACGCTGTTTGTGTTTCTTGTTTTGTTCATTTATTTAAATGTATTCACTCCCTGAACTTGCTTCCTGACTCTCAGCATGCATCGTTATGCCATAGTTATTTTGTTGCTTTGACAAATTAATTTCTGAAGTTTATATTTATTTCAAGTGATTCGTTTTAAGGAGAGAGAAAAAATGTTACGTGAACTGAACTCTCGTTTTAATATGGTGAAATTGGTACTTAAACAAAACATTGAACATCCAATAGTCAAATCATAGTATAAATGCAGGTGAACTGGTTCTACTCTTTTTGGACATTTTCTGGTGTTTTGTGGTGGAAAACTGAGCTGGAAAACATCAACTCTGTTACCAATAGATAAACAGGCTCAATGGTTTAACAATTATTTTTTTTAAAGTTAAGCTTGCATTAATTTGTTCCTCCCTGTTGACTTCCATTCCCCCTGGGATTTATGGATGATTTTAAAGCTCTAGTGCAGTCAAAAATGCTCCCCCCTTTTGTAACGACGTTCTTCTGTTGAAGGAGGAGCGGACCAAAATGCAGCGTGGTGGTTACTCATATTTATTGATGAAAGTAGACTAGACGTGAAATAACTGAAATGTACAAAAACAACAGACGGAAATGTGAAAAAACTATACAGCCTATTTTTTATTTTTTACCGAAACAGCCCTGACTGTTTTTTTTTATTTATTTTTTTAAATAATTTATTATCTTCAATACCATTCATTCTTTACAACTCAAAATTTACATACATACTCAAATAATGGTATTTTAATTAAACTAAACATAAACCCCAAACAAAACCTCAGGGGAGCATCTTCCCTCCCCGTCACCCTACAAAATACCTTTCCCTATCTCCCCGTCCCTAATCTATCCTCTTACAAATCTAAATGACACCCAGCCCTAAACCCCCCTTCCACCTCTCCCGAGCAGCATGCTGCCCCCACTTCCTCTCCTCCCTCTTCATCCTCCCCCTCAAATCTCCTTCCACTCTCCTCACTATCCCTTCGACCCCGCAATCTCTCCCTGTCTTCACCATGTTCTGCCTTGCTTCCCACAGCCCCCGTTTAAAGAGACTCATAAGAAGCCAGAGCAGAAACCTGTCCCTATCCGTCCCTCTCGCTCTCCCTACACCCCTCTCTAACCTGGCCCACGTCAATACAAAATCCCCCTTTACCAAACCTAACAACACCCTTGCCCTAGCCCATACTACTCCGGCAAAGGCACAGTCCCAAAAGACATGGCGCACAGTCTCCTCCCTGCCACAAGAGGATCTTGGACAGGTGGGGGATTGCACTAAACTATACCGGTACAAGATGGAACGTACCGGCAAACACTTATGAAGGCTCAACCAATTCAGGTCCTTGAGCCTGTTGTCCAGACCCCGCGCCTGCACTCCCTCCCAGACCACTTCCGAGATGCCCACTACAGGCGCCGGACTCCCTGCCTTTCTGACCTCCTCGTACAGGTGCCTATGATCTAAACCTACTCGGGCAACTTCAACCTCAGGGTGCGCACGCAGCCACTTGGCCGCATGACCAAAGTGCCACGGCAGCTGTTCCGCCCGAGGACCCGTGTTAGACCACACCATTATGCTTCTCGCCTGATACGAGAAAAATACCCGCAGGAGGTAACCGGACGGGTGTATCACTGGCTGAGCAAGCTCCGTTAACAAGAAAGAAACAAAAATTGTGTCCAGCTTGAGGGGGAAATGTGGTACCCCCCTACCTCCCTCCCCGATGGGACAGATCATGCGTGCCCTGGCGACCCACTCGCACCTGCCACTCCACATAAACTGAAACACAAGCCTCACTAGAGGCCTCCTCAGACAAGCCAGCAATGGGTAGATGTATGCCAAATACAAAAGAGACGGCAACACATCCACCTTTAGGACCAGGACTTTGCCCATAAAAGACAAATACATAGCTTTCCACATTGCTAGCTTCCTCTGTACCACTGCGATGCGCATATTCCAGTTTAGTGTCGCTGAGCCGGAGGTCTCAAAATGGACCCCGAGAATCCTCAGGGCCCCCTCACAGAGCGATAACCCCCCAGGCACATCCGTTCTACTGTGCCATCTTCCGAAAAACTTGACGGAAGACTTTGCATGGTTCAGAACTGCTCCCGACGCTCGGGTGAAATCCCCAAAGATGGCAAGGGACCTTGTCAGGCACGAGTCCTTGCACAACAGCAAGGAAGTGTCGTCGGCGTACTGCGTCATCTTAACACGCAGCCCACCACTTCCAGGGATCAGCAAACCTTCCACCCCTGTGTCTGCCCTAATGGCAGCCCCCAGAGGCTCCATGTACAGAACGAAGAGGAGAGCCGAGAGTGGGCACCCCTGCCTGACCCCAGACGAGAGGTCAAAAACGTCACCCAAGTGACTATTTACACTAACTCGGCACCCCGCTCCGACATATAATGTACGAATCCATCCTATAAACTTCTCCCCAAATCCTAATCGACCTAACACTCTGAATAAAAATGATCTATTCATGCGATCGAAGGCTTTCGCCTGATCTAGCGCTGCTACCATAAAAGGCAGTCCTCTATCTTCAACCCAAGCGATGGAGTCCCTGATTAACTGTAGGTTCCATCTAATAGAGCGGCCCTCTACCCCGCACGTCTGATCCTCATGAACGACGTATGGAAGGGCTGTGCGCAACCGGTCTGCTAAAACCTTTGCAAGTAGCTTGTAATCTACACACAGCATGGTCAACGGCCGCCAGTTGCAAAGGTCTGTTACTTCCCCCTTCTTATATAAAAGTGACAGCACACCAACAGCCATTGATCCCCCCGGGACCAAGGATGGCCTTCAAGACTTCGAGGACCACTGGTCCAAGTATACCCCAAAACTTGAGATAAAACTCAGCCGGCAGCCCATCCATCCCAGGCACCTTCCCTTTTCCCATCCTCCTAAGAGCGCTCTCAACCTCTTCTAGTGAGATCTGGGCCTCCATCACTTCTCTAATGTCCTCCGGCAACCGCCTGGACAAGTGTTCTAAAAACACATTTCCCTGCTCTACATCTATTTCCCTTTCCTTAAATAAACCTTGGAAATGATCAGTTGTCACCCTGACCATATCCTCTGGTTCTCTAACTATACTACCATTTTCTTCCCTAACACCATGCATTACCTTCCTACTCTGTCTTGCCCTAACCAACTTAAAGAACATAGCAGGACAAGTCTCATTATGTTCTAGAAAGCCACTATGCGCACGCTCCAGGAAAGCTCGAGCCTTCCGCTCCTGCAACTCCCTGAGCTGCGCCTTTAGGGTTGCGGATCTCTCCCAGTCAAACGACCCGCCGAGGTTGCCTGCCTCGTATTCGAGTTCAATTAACCTTTTAACTAATTCCCACCACTCTAACACCCCCTCGCACATGGACCGGAGGCCCTCAAGCCTCCTAAAGAAACCATAAAACCCGTCAACAAAAGCCTGCTCCTCCAGCACATCCCGATCTAGCTTCCAGTACCCCCTACCGAAGAGGCAGACTGGCGACCCCACCTGCAGGAGCACCCCGTCGTGATCCGAAAAGAAAACAGTCAACAGCCGCCCAGACAACTTACCCAAAGACCTGGGTACAAAAATATAATCGAGCCTCCGCTCAACCCCCCTGGAGTTACGCCATGTAGGACCGTCCATTTTCGGAGTAGTGTGCATACCACCATCGACCAGACCATGGCAAGCCATTAGCCTGGCAATGGCACCTGCACTGCTATCCCCCCCTCTTCCCAAATCTGTATTAAAATCCCCCCTTATCACTAATTTCCTATTTGTGACACACAGGGGCGTCAGACAGTCCACCATCTCCCTCCTGTCTGCCACCACCTGTGGCCCATACACCACCACTAATCTAAATTTACAATCCCTTATCGTGACATCCACCCCTATAACCCTCCCCTGCATTACCACAAAAGAATCCTCCACTTTTACCTCCCTGTGCCCACACAAAATCCCTACCCCCGATGAGTGCACCCCCTACACCCCAAACCAACTCCCCTTGTCCCACTCCCTCTTAAATCTACTAACATCCCCTCCATCCCTCAGGTGAACCTCCTGTAAAAAACAAAAATCAAACCCCACACCCTCCAAATAACTAAAAACTGCCCTCCTCTTAACAATATCTCTTAAACCCCTTACATTTAAACTAACAAATGTAAAATTAGACTCCATGAAAAAATAAAAACATGTAATACACTCAAATTCTAAACCCAGACAGAAAAAAAACAGGAGACTCACCCGATGCTCCCCTGCTCCATATCTACCGGTGAGAACACCATCCGTAATCCCGACATCCCTCCCTCTTCCTCCATCACACCATCCCAGGATGCAGGAATAGTGTTTGGCTCCGGGGTGCCCTGCACCCTGGGTCTACCCCCACAATCCTCCCCCTCCCCAGTGTTGCAGCTGGTTTGGAAAAAAATTGGAGAGGCTGAGTCCCCAAACAAAAAACTCCCCACCTCCTCCTGTACCCAGTCCTGAGTCTTGTTAGGTGTGTCCCCACCCAAATGAAGTTGAGAGCCTGGGGAAACCAGCAGCAACCCAGAGGTTTCTCCCACCCCCATCACTCTCTTGGCCATCCCCTCCCCCTCACTGTCGGCCAATCGCACCCTCCTTCATTCTCTTCTTTGGTGATGGCGGCAGTGGAGAGATACCACCCTCCCCCCCGCCTGCTCCTCCACCATACCCCTCATCTCTTCCACCAGGTCACTTTCCCCCCAGTCCACTTGCTCTTCCACCGTCTCCTTTTCCACCACTCCTCCCTCGCTTTCTTTTCTCTCATGCTCCTCCACTCGGTTGCCTTCTTCCGCCGCTTTTCCTGGTTCTCCTACTCCCGTGCCTTCCGTTTCCTTCTCTCTTCCATCCGCTGCTTCTTGCTCCTCTTCCTTCCTTGTGGCCTTCCCCTCTGGACTTGTACTCTTGTCATGAGGCGTGCTTCCTTCCCCTCCTCTTCTTCCCCCATCCCCCGCTCCTGCTCCCCCCCCAGCCACAGACGCATATGACCTCTGACGGGCCGGGCACCCTCGCCACAGGTGCGCTGACGAGCCACACCCATGGCATGTCTTAGGCTAGTCACAATCCCTCGCCTCGTGATCCTCAGATCCACAAAATCTGCATTTTCTCATGCTGCACGAGGCAAAAATGTGTCTGTAGGCCATACAGCGCCTGCAAAATGGGGGCTGACGTGCATAAAACAACGTCCCCCTGTCAGCCCCAAGGGAGAACATAGCAGGAGGATGGAGGTAGCCACCATGTCCCTTTGGGTCCTCCCTGAGGAGGGCCTGGAAGCCTCTCCTCCCATTCCAAAACCCAAGGGAGTCTTTGAGGTGCCTATAGCTGAGGAGACGTTATCCATGTATCTTCCCAGAAAAGCCCTCACCTCTTCGTCCTTAACGTAAGGGTTGTAAATGTTGACAATCTTCGCCAGGCTTGTTATTTCGTAGTGGCACATTGGCCTCTCACCTCCCACTGCTCTTGCCCTTCTCAGGATATCATTGTGTTTTTCCTCTGTATATAGTGCCACGTCGTATCCTCCCTCCAACGAGTTGCCTTGGAAACAAAACACGTCCTTCACCGTCAGCTTTAGAATCCCCATCAATATTATCCTTCCAAAAGATTCCCGTCCTAAAGGCTCCGACTCCTTACAATCCCCGACTCCTTCCAAGCAAAACGAATCGTGTTGGCCAGCCCAATCCCAGGGACCGACCGTGTTGATGTATTTAGCACCATCTCCGCAAGGAGAATGGCGCTCGTTCTCTTCTCTTCCAAAACAAGGAAAAAAGAAAATCCAAAGTGACCGAGCCTATCTGGTGAATATAAACAGAGAATATGGCTGCCTAAATATGGTTCCCAATCAGAGACAACGATAATCACCTGACTCTGATTGAGAACTGCCTCAGGCAGCCATAGACTACGCTAGACATCCTACAAAATCCCAAGACAAAAACACACCACAATAACCCATGTCACACCCTGGCCTGACCGAATAAATGAAGAATAAACATAATATATTTCGACCAGGGCGTGACACCTGTGTTTCATATACATTTTCACACACCGCTGTGCACAAACTTTTTGGGGGGCATGTGCACAAAAAAAAAAAATGGCACCACCAAAAAATGTTTCCCACAACCGCGGGTCAGAGACAAGGGGAGGGGAAAGCAGAACATTAGAAGTATTTTTCAAAACTATTTTGAACTGGGGGAATGCTGCACTTATTAACAATGTCCAACACAATTCTAGTCAAAATAGAAGATTGTAAGAAACACTGTAACCTACCATTACATTATCCAACCCAACTCCATTTGTTACCAATATGTATCCGTGGATTTCAAACTTTTTTTACCCATGACCCCCAAAAGGGAGTGGTACAGAAGTTGAGACTATTGAGCTCAGGTGCATCCTGTTTCCCTTGATCATCCTAGATGTTTCTACAACTTGATTGGAGTCCACCTGTGGTCAATCCATTCCCCCTGGGATTTATGGATGATTTTAAAGCCCCAGTGCAGTCAAAAATGTTTTTTACAAGTCTCTGCTTGGTAAAGCCTCGCCTTATCTCAGCTCACTGGTCACCATAGCAGCACCCACTCGTAGCACGTGTTCCAGCAGGTATATCTCACTGGTCAACCCCAAAGTCAATTCCTCCTTTGGTCGTCTTTCCTTCCAGTTCTCTGCTGCCCATGACAGGAACGAATTGCAAAAATCTCTGAAGCAGGAGACTCACATCTCCCTCACTAGCTTTAAGCACCAGCTGTCAGAACAGCTGACAGATCACTGCACCCGTGCATAGCCCATCTGTAAACAGCCCATCTATCTACCTACCTCATCCCCATACTGGTATTTATTTATTTATTTATTTTGCTCCTTTGCACCCCAGTATCTCTACCAGCACACTCATCTTCTGCCGATATACCATTCCAGTGTTTAAATGCTATATTGTAATTACTTCGCCACCATGGCCTATTTATTTCCTTAACTTACCTCATTTGCACTCAAAGTATATAGACTTTTTGTTTTCTTTTGTTCTACTGTATTATTGACTCAATGTTTTGTTTATATTCCTTGTGTAACTCTGTTTCTGTATGTGTCGAATTGCTACGCTTTATCTCGGCCAGGTCGCAGTTGCAAATGAGAACTTGTTCTCAACTAGCCTACCTGGTTAAATAAAGGTGAAATAAATAAAAATTAAATTGATTGAACATGATTTGGAAACGCATACACCTGTGAAGCATGGTGGTGGCAGCATCATGCTGTGGGATGTTTTTCAGCTGCAGGGACTGGGAGACTAGTCAGCATCAAGGCAAAGATGAATGGAGCAAAGTACAGAGATCCTTGATGAAAACCTGCTCAGGACCTCACATTCCAACAGGACAATGACGCAGAGCATAAACCCAAGACAACGCAGGAGTCTGAATGTCCTTGAGTGCCCCAGCCAGAGCCCGGACTTGAACCCGATCGAACATCTCTGGATAGACCTGAAAATAGCTGTGCAGCAACGCTCCCCATCCAAATAAACAGAGCTTGAGAGGATCTGCAGAGAAGAATGGAAGAAACTCCCCCAATACAGGTGTGCCAAGCTTGTAGCATCATACCCAAGAAGAATCTAGGCTGTAGTTGCTGCCAAAGGTGCTTCAACAAAGTACTGAGTAGAGTCTGAATACTTATGTAGAATGTTATTTCAGTTTATTCTTAATAAATTTGCAAAAATGTCTAAACTAGTTTTTGCTTTGTCATTATGGGGCATTGTGTGTAGATTGAGGAAATAACAATTTAATCATTTTAGAGTAAGGCTGTAACATAACAAAATGTGGAAAAAGTCCAGGGGTCTGAATACCTTCTGAATGCACTGTACTATAGTCATTTTTGTATTTAAACCTCTTGAGATGGGGAAACCATGTTTAAGTTTATTATATGCTCTTTTTGGCAATGTTTGTTATGTACTTGAGTGAAGACCCAAAAGCGGTTTTAACAGAAAACAGAGTTCTTTAATGAAAAAACAGGAATGGCATAAATCCTCTTCCAACGTTGACAATGGAACAAAAGAACGTAGTATAGTGCAGGATGCACCTGCCAGGCAGACTCCGACAGGATAGGACAAGGTGGAAGCAAACGAGACGACAGCTTGCTTCTGGCATCAAAAACACAAACAAGAATCAGACACTGAAAGTAGCAGGAACAGAGAGAGAAATAGAGACCTAATCAGAGGGGGAAGAGAGAACAGGTGTGAAAGAGTAAATGAGCTAGTTAGGGGAGATGTAGAACAGCTGAAGAATGAGAGACAGAGAAGGTAACCTAAAAAGACCAGCAGAGAGAGACAGAGTGAAGAGAAAGGACAGGAACAGACATAACAAGACATGACAATGTTAAAATTAGGTGAAACATACTTTTTTCCCCACCAAGTTTCATTACTCAAAAGGCACCAAATTGGTGTAATGACCCTAGATCTAAAATACACACTTTATAGTATCGTCCTTTGGGTTTCACACCTGAGACGTTTTTCTATATTTTCTTTCCAATGGCAGAATATTTCATCAAACAAACACTGCTTTTCTGGCCATAGTGTTGCTTTCTCCATCTAGCCTAAAGCAGTGGGCAACTGGGAATTGGGTAGAGTTAAATGGGATGGGTTGTGATTGAATCAAAGAATCACAGACATCAGAGATGTTCTTTCTGCGGACAGGCCTTATCAGGTTAGCTCTGTTTCAGAGCTGGGATAGGTAGGATGTGTGGGAGGGATAAATTACATTTTCACTCGCTTCCAAGATTCATATTGCGTTGTCAAGTCCCTCCGGTTCACACTGATTGTGACATGTGCAGAAAGTGGACCATCACAACTTTTTCCAACTGATCTGTTCATAGCACCTAGTATCCTGAGTGGCACAGCGGTTTAAGGCACTGCATCTCTGTGCTTGAGGCGTCATTAGGCACCCTGGTTCGATTCCAGGCTATATCACAACCGACTGTGATTGGGAGTCCCATAGGGTGGTCCACAGCGTTGTCCAGGTTTGGCTGGTGTTGGCTGTAATTGTAAATAAGAATTTGTTCTTAACGGACCTTCCTAGTTAAATAAATTCAGTGCATCAATGTTGAGAAAAAGTAGCAAAACTTTTGTAGTTTAATGGCTAACATTATATCTTTAAAATAAACTGCACTAGAAAGGATTATCAACACATACTGAGCAGCTCACGTTATAGACATGCATGCAGACCAATCCAAATTCATCTTCTGGCATGTCCAGCTCATCCATTATCTCAGCCAATCATGGCTAGCGGGAAGGCTCCTCCCTTTTTCTGTGGCTAAAACACTAGGCTTGTAATTGAACAATTATTTGTATTTACAGATGGAATACAAGTTTTTTATTAAGGCACATGAAAGTTTACATTTTCCAGAAGTCATTTCTGCTATTTGTTTATACTAAATAAAAATAAGGTGTTCAAATGCCTCCTTTTGAAGTAGTGATGTGCTACATAAGCCTAGCTTATGTGTAAAATGTAGTGTGACACAAATTGCAGTCTGTAGCCTAGCCTAAATCATTTTATCATGTCTTTCTGCTTTATCAAATCAGGCACATTTCCCCTAAAAATAAACATCCTAATCTCATGGAGATTAAATGGGTACACAGAGTTGATATTTGTTTCCATCCTCGAATCACTGCTCTCTACTGTCGCACAGTGCCCTCGCATTGGAAAGTCAATGTAGCCTTCAGTCTTTATATCCAATCATTTAGGGCTTATGATCACTGACCAACACATTTCCTGTAGAAATATTGTAGTTGGAAAGGCTACTTTTTCAATCTTCAAAGACCTTTGAGTTCTTGGTTATAGATCTTGATGAGGATCCTTATGTATCAGGCCAGAATCTATAGATGTTTTTCCTTAGAGGACTGTTTTTATTTAAACAAAAAGTGCAAGTGAAGTGTGTGTACAAGGCTTGCCTCACATCTGTCAATGATGCACCCACCTAGAACAAACCCTGTAGAATGAGGTCTGCTATTTTTACTCTTTCTTTCTCTCTGAACAATCCTATTTAATATCATTGCTGGATGTGATCCCATATAAAAAAATAAGGGATAAATAAAAGTAGTAGACAACAATAAAACGTAAGACAGACAATCCATTTGGCACATCCGCTGAAACCATCACAGCACCCTACAGCCCACCTGCCTGCAACTCCTGGGCTCAAACTGATTGAGTAGTTACTGTACATTGTCATATGAACAGACCTGTGTTGCTAGTAGACATGGAATGCTAAAATCAGACACACTTTCATCCACAGTCTTTAGATTGAGTGAGGAGTTCAATATTTCTTATCAAGACCATTTTGGCCAGTGTGTAGATGGCATAGCCAGCTATTCATTAGGTATGCAAATGAGACACATCAAGGCCCCACCATGTGCAGTAGGAATAAAATCTCATTAGGTGGAGATTTTTCACATAGTGAATAAATGAACCTCCCCACAGCATTCATTCTAGAATGCTGTCAGACGCTAATGAAATGGCTTTGTGGATGAGGAAATTGAAAAATGTAGCCTAGCATTTTTAATGAAAGGAATAAAATAATTTGATTACTCATCAATAATATTTCGCTAAACAGTAACCATTTGAAAAGTGTCATTATTACAGTATAATAGGCTACATTCCTTGTTGACCTGGACTTTGAATGTTAGGCTAACTTAAAGTTAGGCCTACACAAGTAAATGTGTCATTGGCATCATTAATGTCCTATTTTGATAAAAGATGTTATTTATCAAAGGCTACCTTGAGAACATTTGTATTTATTAGGCAGCAGCTACTCTTCCTGAGGTCCAAATACATTAAGGCTCTTACATCACACATAAAACAAAAGATCAGAACATCATTATACCACTACATGCAGTGCATTCGAAGCTATTCAGACACCTTGACTTTTCCCACCTGTGTGGTGTGGGTGATTGTTTTCTATTATGTGTATGTCACCTTACAGAACTGTTTCGTTTCGTTCTCCTTTGTTATTTTGTTTAGTGTTCTCTGTTTAATACGTATAATGATGAACACTTACCACGCTGCGCTTTGGTCCTCACCTCATTCCAACGACGAGCGTTACACCCTTCTTACATCAGCTGATGTCACAAAGTGCTTTACAGAAACCCAGCTAAAACCCCAAACAGCAAGCAATGCAGGTGTAGAAGCACGATGGCTAGGAAAAACTCCCTAGAAAGGCCAGAACCTAGGAAGAAACCTAGAGAGGAACCAGGCTATGAGGGGTGGCCAGTCCTCTTCTGGCTGTGCCGGGTGGAGATTATAACAGAACATGGCCAAGATGTTCAAATGTTCATAGATGACCAGCAGGGTCAAATAATAATAATCACAGTGGTTGTCGAGGGTGCAACAGGTCAGCACCCCAGGAGTAAATATCAGTTGACTTTTCATAGCCGATCATTCAGAGTATCTCTACTGCTCCTGCTGTCTCGAGAGAGTTGAAAACAGCAGGTCTGGGACAGGTAGCACGTCCGTTGAACAGGTTAGGGTTCCATAGCCCTAACCTGTTGGGGCGGCAGGGTAGCCTAGTGGTTAGAGTGTTGGACGAGTAACCAAAAGGTTGCAAGTTCAAATCCCAGAGCTGACAAGGTACAAATCTGTCATTCTGCCCCTGAACAGGCAGTCAACCCACTGTTTCTAGGCTGTCATTGAAAATAAGAGTTTGTTCTTATCTGACTTGCCTAATAAAATAAAGGTAAAATTTAAATAGTTGCAGGCACAACAGTTGAAACTGGAGCAGCAAGGGCTCAGGTCCTCCAAGAAAGAGAGAATTAGAGAGAGCATACTTAAATTAACACAGGACACCGTGTTAATATATCCAGATATAAAAGACTGATCCTAGCCCCCCAACACATAAACTACTGCAGCATAAATACTGGAGGCTGAGACAGGAAGGGTCAGGAGACATCCAATGATACCCCCGGACAGGGCCCAACAGGAAGGATATAACCCCACCCAATTTGCCAAAGCACAGCCCCCACACCACTAGAGGGATGTCTTTAACCACCAACTTACCATCCTGAGGGAAGCCCGAGCATAGCCCGCAAAGATCTCCGCCACGGCACAACCCAAGCGGGAGCGCCAACCCGGACAGGAAGATCACGTCAGTGACTCAACCCACTCAAGTGACACACCCCTCCTAGGGAAGGCATGGAAGAGCACCAGTAAGCCAGTGACTCAGCCCCTGTAATAGGGTTAGAGGCAGAGAATCCA
Source organism: Oncorhynchus masou masou (assembly GCF_036934945.1). Taxonomy (NCBI): domain Eukaryota; kingdom Metazoa; phylum Chordata; class Actinopteri; order Salmoniformes; family Salmonidae; genus Oncorhynchus; species Oncorhynchus masou. Next base: position 20,739,132 of record NC_088233.1, on the reverse strand, counting down.
AGAGAGAGGGGAACCGGCCAGGCAGAGACAACAAGGGCAGTTCATTGCTCCAGTGCCTTTCCGTTCACCTTCACACTTCAAGCCTGTCCTATGGCATGCTCCTTTTGCCAGCTCAGCACTTGACATTTGTGTTGCGATTATGTAATATTTAATGTGGTCACTCCAAGGGGGCATCCGTGTGCCTGTTCCATGCCAGTTACAGGAAATGCACGCCAATATGCACAGACAGAAAATGTACTTGTTTTTCACAAAATGGATTAGAACGTTGTGGATACATTTTAGATTGACACAATTTCCTGTATACAGCTTTTTAAAAACCTGCATCACAATACTGAGAGCTTTGCCGTTTGTAAAAGGATGTATTTGGGTGTTTTTGTAGTCTTATTTTCATGTTTTTCGCGCACTCTGGAACTGCAGAATGATGCTCAGGAAGTCAGTTCCTGCTGAGGTAAGTTTTTCAAAACCAAGTGGAAAAAAAAATGTTTTTGGGCCCCTATATAACAATCCATTTACATAAAGAATACAGATTAGGTTCCTAAATAGCGAAACTCTTCTTCAATGTGTAGTGACCTTTAAGATGGTGACCTGATTTAAAGATGTGTCAGTAATAGCAGGAGGTTGGTGGCACCTTATGTGAAGGATGAGCTCGTGGTAATGGCTGGAGCGGAATCAGTTTAATGGTATCAAATACATCAAACACATGGTTTCCATATGTTTGATGCCATTCCATTCTCTCTGTTCCATCCATTATTATGAGCCATCCTCCCCTCAGCAGCCTCCACTGCATCCGAGCGTAGCTGATTTTCCTAATTACAACAGTAAATAAATGTATCCTGCACCACACAGGGGTGATGCGGTGATGGTTTGGTGTTCCATAAACTCCAAGTAGCCTCTGACCTTCATTTCTGTACCTGTTGTAGAGACCAGGGGACCTCAAATGTTTTCTGGATAGATGGGCTTAGTTTTGAAAGCAGCTCATTAATGTCCCAAAACACAGAGCCAAGAATGAATCAAATCAGCAATGGTCCAAATGGTGATTGACAAAGTTCAGAGGTAGCCTTCATGTTTGGCTTTATGTTAGACTACTACTTCCATAAGACCTGCAACACAGTGAGCAATGTGCCTTTTTTTACAGTAGTTACTCACCTCCACTGAACTTGTGCCTGAGAGCTAGGCTCAGTCATCCAGCAGGGACCCTGAGGCCAGGCAGAGTAGTGCTGAATCATCTGCTTGCCTTTTGTGGCGCCTCTGAGCCTACTAGCACAATGTCCTCATAGGCTCACTAGATCTTCCTTCCCAGCACCCATCAGCCAGCCACCCAGCCTCTTTCTCTCTTTTGTCTTATTAATGGTCAGGAGGAGGAGGGTGGGGGAGTGTTACCCAGCTACTGGGCGTTCAAACGCTTGGCACGCTGTGACCCCATGTTGCAGTTTGCTAGCTAGTGTACACTGGAATATGCAGGCACTGGCAGTAGAGACTCATTTTCAGGAGGCACAAGAAAAAGGAACATGTTGGCCTGATTAAGGTGCCCTATGATAGCATTTAGAATGTTTTCCTCTTAGGTGCAGCCAGCCGCTGTCTAGATCTAACATAGTGACTGAATGGGAGCACTGAAGGAAAGCAGATGCGCTTTCCCAAAATAACCACTTGATTGAGTTCAAGTTCATCTCCACAAACAAGGTTCAAATGCGTCATAGCCATTCTAGATGTCTGAGCAGCTGTGGTTATTCGGCTAGATCACTCAGTGGTTCTCGTAGTTTGGCCTGTATGATGATGTGTGTGTTGAAGAGTTTTCTTGTACATTGCCTTCGGAAAGTGATGCTTGGCAGTCAGGCCAAAGAGTTTAATGTTGTTTTCATCAGATCAGAGAATCTTGTTTCTCATGGTCTGAGAATCTTTACCTGCCTTTTGGAAAACTCCAAGCAGACCGTCATGTGCCTTTTTACTGAGGAGTGGCATCCATCTACCATAAAGGCCTTACTGTTGGAGTGCTGCAGAGATGGTTGTCCTTCTAGAAGGTTCTCCCATCTCTACAGAGGAACTCCTAGAGGTCTGTCAGAGTGACCATCGTCTTCTTGGTCACCTCCTTAGCCAAGGCCCTTCTGCCCCGATTGCTCAGTTTGGCCGGGCGGCCAGCTCTAGGAAGAGTCTTAATGGTTCTAAACTTCTTCAATTTAAGAATGATGGAGGCTTCTGTGTTCTTGGAGACCTTCACAGGTGGACTCCAATCAAGTTGTAGAAACATCAAGGATAATCAATGGAAACAGGAGGCACCTGAGCTCAATTTAGAGTCTCATACAGTAGCAAAGGTTATGAATTCTTATGTAAATAAGGTATTTATGGTTTTTATTTTTAATACATTTGCAAAAATGTTTAAATAACCTGATTTCGGTTTGCCATTATGGGGTGTTGTGTGTTGATTGCTGAGGATTCATTTTTATTTAATACATTTTAGACTTATTCTAATGTAACAAAATGTCATGGGGTCTGAATACTTTCCGAAGGCACTGTATATTTTCAGCTGGTACTGTGGTTGTTTGGATGTGCACAGAGAGCTCATACAGAGAGCAGACACATGGCAGGTGGTTACTGAGTCACTATGATGAGTCTGGTTGTGTCTGTGCTGCTAGCATTGCCTAGTCAGGCTCTGAACAGACCTTTTTTTCGAACATACATTTCTTTCTCTAAGCGTCCTCTCAAATTAAATTGTGGACAATAATTTCTCCATCTCACCTGTCAGTTCACCTCAGTGTACAGTGCCTTGCGAAAGTATTCGGCCCCCTTGAACTTTGCGACCTTTTGCCACATTTCAGGCTTCAAACATAAGGATATAAAACTGTATTTTTTTTGTGAAGAATCAACAACAAGTGGGACACAATCATGAAGTGGAACGACATATATTGGATATTTCAAACTTTTTTAACAAATCAGAAACTGAAAAATTGGGCGTGCAAAATTATTGGATCTCTGAATGATCCAATGTTGACCTAAATGACTAATGATGATAAATACAATCCACCTGTGTGTAATCAAGTCCCGTGCGATGAAAGAAACATACAGGAACTCAAATCCTTCTGTTCACCTGATTTAGAATTCCTCACAATCAAATGTAAACCACATTATCTACCAAGAGAATTCTCTTCGATTATAATCACAGCCGTATATATCCCCCCCCCAAGCAGACACATCGATGGCTCTGAACGAACTTTATTTAACTCTTTGCAAACTGGAAACCATTTATCCGGAGGCTGCATTCATTGTTGCTGGGGATTTTAACAAGGCTAATCTGAAAACAAGACTCCCTAAATTTTATCAGCATATCGATTGCGCAACCAGGGGTGGAAAAACCTTGGATCACTGTTACTCTAACTTCCGCGACGCATATAAGGCCCTGCCCCTCCCCCCTTTCGGAAAAGCTGACCACGACTCCATTTTGCTGATACCTGCCTACAGACAAATATTTAAAAAAGAAGCTCCCACGCTGAGGTCTGTCCAACGCTGGTCCGACCAAGCTGACTCCACACTCCAAGACTGCTTCCATCACGTGGACTGGGACATGTTTCGTATTGCGTCAGATAACAACATTGACGAATACGCTGATTTGGTGTGCGAGTTCATTAGAACGTGCGTTGAAGATGTCGTTCCCATAGCAACGATTAAAACATTCCCTAACCAGAAACCGTGGATTGATGGCAGCATTCGCGTGAAACTGAAAGCGCGAACCACTGCTTTCAATCAGGGCAAGGTGTCTGGTAACATGACTGAATACAAACAGTGCAGCTATTCCCTCCGTAAGGCTATCAAACAAGCTAAGCGTCAGTACAGAGACAAAGTAGAATCTCAATTCAACGGCTCAGACACAAGAGGCATGTGGCAGGGTCTACAATCAATCACTTACTACAGGAAGAAATCTAGCCCAGTCACGGATCAGGATGTCTTGCTCCCAGGCAGACTAAATAACTTTTTTGCCCGCTTTGAGGACAATACAGTGCCACTGACACGGCCTGCAACGGAAACATGCGGTCTCTCCTTCACTGCAGCCGAGGTGAGTAAAACATTTAAACGTGTTAACCCTCGCAAGGCTGCAGGCCCAGACGGCATCCCCAGCCGCGCCCTCAGAGCATGCGCAGACCAGCTGGCTGGTGTGTTTACGGACATATTCAATCAATCCCTATACCAGTCTGCTGTTCCCACATGCTTCAAGAGGGCCACCATTGTTCCTGTTCCCAAGAAAGCTAAGGTAACTGAGCTAAACGACTACCGCCCCGTAGCACTCACTTCCGTCATCATGAAGTGCTTTGAGAGACTAGTCAAGGACCATATCACCTCCACCCTACCTGACACCCTAGACCCACTCCAATTTGCTTACCGCCCAAATAGGTCCACCGATGATGCAATCTCAACCACACTGCACACTGCCCTAACCCATCTGGACAAGAGGAATACCTATGTGAGAATGCTGTTCATCGACTACAGCTCGGCATTCAACACCATAGTACCCTCCAAGCTCGTCATCAAGCTCGAGACCCTGGGTCTCAACCCCACCCTGTGCAACTGGGTACTGGACTTCCTGACGGGCCGCCCCCAGGTGGTGAGGGTAGGTAACAACATCTCCTCCCCGCTGATCCTCAACACTGGGGCCCCACAAGGGTGCGTTCTGAGCCCTCTCCTGTACTCCCTGTTCACCCACGACTGCGTGGCCACGCACGCCTCCAACTCAATCATCAAGTTTGCGGACGACACAACAGTGGTAGGCTTGATTACCAATAACGACGAGATGGCCTACAGGGAGGAGGTGAAGGCCCTCGGAGTGTGGTGTCAGGAAAATAACCTCACACTCAACGTCAACAAAACTAAGGAGATGATTGTGGACTTCAGGAAACAGCAGAGGGAACACCCTCCTATCCACATTGATGGAACAGTAGTGGAGAGAGTAGCAAGTTTTAAGTTCCTCGGCATACACATCACAGACAAACTGAATTGGTCCACTCACACAGACAGCATCGTGAAGAAGGCGCAGCAGCGCCTCTTCAACCTCAGGAGGCTGAAGAAATTCGGCTTGTCACCAAAAGCACTCACAAACTTCTACAGATGCACAATCGAGAGCATCCTGGCGGGCTGTATCACCGCCTGGTACGGCAACTGCTCCGCCGTCAACCGTAAGGCTCTCCAGAGGGTAGTGAGGTCTGCACAACGCATCACCGGGGGCAAACTACCTGCCCTCCAGGACACCTACACCACCCGATGTTACAGGAAGGCCATAAAGATCATCAAGGACATCAACCACCCGAGCCACTGCCTGTTCACCCCGCTATCATCCAGAAGGCGAGGTCAGTACAGGTGCATCAAAGCTGGGACCGAGAGACTGAAAAACAGCTTCTATCTCAAGGCCATCAGACTGTTAAACAGCCACCACTAACATTGAGTGGCTGCTGCCAACACACTGACACTGACTCAACTCCAGCCACTTTAATAATGGGAATTGATGGGAAATGATGTAAATATATCACTAGCCACTTTAAACAATGCTACCTTATATAATGTTACTTACCCTACATTATTCTTCTCATATGCATACGTATATACTGTACTCTATATCATCGACTGCATCCTTATGTAATACATGTATCACTAGCCACTTTAACTATGCCACTTTGTTTACATACTCATCTCATATGTATATACTGTACTCAATACCATCTACTGTATCTTGCCTATGCTGCTCTGTACCATCACTCATTCATATATCCTTATGTACATATTCTTTATCCCCTTACACTGTGTATAAGACAGTAGTTTAGGAATTGTTAGTTAGATTACTTGTTGGTTATTACTGCATTGTCGGAACTAGAAGCACAAGCATTTCACTACACTCGCATTAACATTAGCTAACCATGTGTATGTGACAAATAAATTTGATTTGATTTGATTTTTTATGTTTTGTACACTCAGTGTATAGTTTCGCTTTCTGGTTCTCAAAGTTCCCTGATCCAACATTACCCAGAACAAGCCTTTGTTTGGACTTTAAGTGCGATGCTAATGGATTTATAGAATCAGAATATAAACTAGGCAAACTGATACAGCTCTTTGGAACCTAATTTGAAGGCTTACTGTGAATTATTCAAAGTGTTGTAGCGTGGCACCCATGGCTTCCTGGTAGCTCACACAGATCCTGCCCCGGAAGCACACACACAAGCACATACGCACGCACACACAGACAACACACGTGTATTCAACTCTAACTTGTGTAATCATGGCAGTTCCCAATTAAATCATGCATAATGCTTAAGTTAAGCAAGAAGCAAATTACTTTAGAAAAAGGCAGTTGGCACTCTCTCGTCTGGCAAGTGTGTCAGAAATGTACTCACTGCCTCAGCGAAGACTTATTGGCCGTAACAGCACTGCAGTGCCTAACAAAACCCACCCTAAAAATCACTAGAATTTGTAACTGTAGGTTTGTGAGGGCTTTTGTATAATAGCTACAATTGCTTGTTGGTGAGGTAGAATGGGGACATCCATCATTCCAAGGTCAAGTACCAGAACATTTTACAGTCGCTAGTTGTTCCTACTAGAGCACTTCAGTCAGTAGCTCATTTTGGACCCTTAATCTGGAATGTCCTGAGGTTTTTACTATGGAACATATGGTCCCCATACATCTCAGTATCATCATCACACACAAAAGAATTGAGGCTATACACACACACATTGAATTATTGTACACACTAAAGGCATTATAGCACACCATCGCAAAATGTGCCCTGTGTAACCCATTTGTTACTGCTTAGGCTAAAGCTGTTTCTGGGGATTACTTTTATGTCATTTCTGTGGTCCACTTTGTGGCTGCATCCATTCACTGAACACTGACTGTGTCTGTTTCATTATTCAAAATACATTTTACAGCCACTTTGGCAAATGGTACTGCATTAGTTAGACTAGTGATCGTAGAAGTACACAAACACAATGTCACAGCCTATAAGTGGAATTGTAATGTTGGTTGGTGTCTTTTTGCACGTGGCCTACTTTGAGAAGGCTAGTTTTTCAGGCGATTCATAATTGATATTTTGGATTCACATATCCATCTCAACCAAAATTCTAAGTTATAGAATAGGACTAAATCAAATATGATTTTATTTATTCCTATTCTTTAACTTACATTTTTGGTTGAGATGGAGATGTGAATCCAACATATTTAATTTATTTATTTGTAGATAAACTGGAATTAAGTCAGTGACACAGATGGAACTATCCAAGCAGAAGATACATCTCCTTAAAATGTTTATATTTGGTTGTGTTGACAACCAAAGACAATGCAATGTCACTTTTGAAATTCAATAACTAGTGTATTAACTTGTGTACAAGTTAACAAATGATATGATGGATCAAAATCAACCAGAGCTTGAAACCCTCAGGCATATTAACCTAGTCATATTTTGTTGAATTCTGCATTTGTCTATTTTTTGTTGAATTCAAACAATTACTGTTGATGACTTTGCAAAAGCTACATAGGCCTAAATAGCATCATTGATGATTGATAATATATGTTCACATTTCATTTGCTCTGTTAAACCTACCTTTTGGAATGTATTCAATAGCAACAGTGAATTGATTTAGTTTAAGTGGAGCTCGTGTGGGTATTCTCACGATAGCACATTGGTAATAGTCAGCGACAAATATCATAGCTAAGCAGGTCTTGGCTTGGTTTAAACCTTGGATGAGAGACCAAAGGGTAGCTGTAGATGGTCAATTATCCAGTAGGAGGTGCTGCCCAGCCTGTAGTTTTTTTCTGATAGTGGATATAAGTTTAACCTCTTGAAACTCCCCATCCCGGATCCGGGATCGTGACTAAAGCCTCAGGCTCATTAGCATAACGCAACGTTAACGATTTCTGAAAATCGCAAATAAAATTAAAATAATGCGTTTGCTCTCAAGCTTAGCCTTTTCTTAACAACACTGTCATCTCAGATTTTCAAAATATGCTTTTGAACCATAGAAATTGACTAATTTGTGTAAGAGTATGCAAAGCTAGCATAGCATTTTGTGTAGCATGTAGCACGCAACATTTTCACAAAAGCCAGATAACCAAATAAATAAAATCATTTACCTTTGAAGAGCTTCTGATGTTTTCAATGAGGAGACTCTCAGTCACATGCCAAATGCGCAGTGTTTCCTGAAAGCGTCTGTGTGTAGGAGAAATCGTTCCGTTTTCTACATTGCGCCTGGCTACTGAAACGAACCGAAAATGCAGTCACCTACAACGTAAAACTTTTTCCGGATTAACTACATAATATCGACCGAAACATGGCAAACGTTGTTTGGAATCAGTCCTCAAGGTGTTTTTTCACATATCTCTTCATTGACATGCAGTTCGTGGAAGCTTGCTTTACTCTCTGTATTGTTTGGAAAAATACTGGCAGGTGACTTTTGCGCACCAATTTCGGCGCAGGACACCGGGCGGACACGTGGTAAATGTGGTCTCTTATGGTCAATCTTCCAATGATCTGCCTACAAATACGTCACAATGCTGCAGACACCTTGGGGAAACGACAGAAAGGGCAGACTCATTCCTCTTGCGTTCACAGCCATATAAGGAGATCATGACAAACAGAGCCTCAAAAATCCTTGTCATTTCCTGGATGCCATCTCATCTTGGTTTTGCCTGAAGCTCACGTTAAAGGGCACGCACAGAGAAGATCTTTGTATTTCTGGACACGTCAGAGTGTTTTCTTTCGAACAGTAGCAATTATATGCATAGTCGAGCATCTTTTCGTGACAAAATATCTTGTTTAAAACGGGAACGTTTTTCATCCAAAAATGAAATACTGCCCCCAGAGGTTCAAGAGGTTAAAGGTACAAATTCAACATATTTCATACACTGTTTTTCTATGTTGAAATTTGGTTACCATGATGAGATAATTCTGTGGTGTAAATTTGACCCTCAAAACAACAGTTTACATTGATTAATTTTTCAAATGGAATGTGTTTTCTGCGTAGATAGCACGTCACAATACGTTGAGACAATGTTGATTCCACCGGTTTTTGCCCAGTGGGCTGCTACTCTGAAGGCTAAAGAGCCTGATGGAAGGTATTTGAGACCTATCCTATTAATCAAATCAAATTGGATTTGTCACATGCGCCGAATACAACCTTACAGTGTCGTTTGATTTGATCATGCAGTTTTGTTCAACATTTATAGCCTACTTTGTTCTTTGAAGAGTGATGGATGGCTTCCTTCTTGGTCATTTCCAAGGTTGTTGTCAGAACTCACTAAGCAAGAAAATGAAATGAAAAAAGGTTCACCATATAATAACAGCAATAACAAATCGTCAATGAGATCATATTTCTTTCTTAGTCAATTTGAAGAGCAGGCTATTTTCCACAGTACTCTAGGTGTCGCAATGATGATCAAATATTTCAGTGCAGTCTTAGTTCATGTTTGATATGTTGTTGTCTTTTTCAGTAGACTGGCCTTCGTTGGATCCCACCATGTTGGAAGAGTTTCAGGAAGAAGTACCAAGCGGGACTGAATCACTCTCAGCCTTATTAGTTTCACACACTGATGCCTCTGAGCACCTAGATGACACTACAACTATAGCTCTCCTTTCACCTGGTCCCCTACCACTTGAATCACCTTCTAGGTCTAGTGACCCCCTGTCCACTCCCCCTTTTAGCTCTTCGGAGCCTGCGATTGTCCTTCAGAAACACCCTGAAGGCCCAGCCCGACTCTCAAGGGACATGAAGCTCTCTGGGTCTATCTCAACCATGGCAGCTACTGCTTCAACCCTTGTTACAGTACCACACCAGAAGCTTCTCGGACCACAGTCCAACATATCCACAACACCCTTGAACTTCTCTACAGCCACCAGTGGGACTACATCTCCACAGTTTATTGTCCCAAACTCTAATGAAAGAACTTCAGATGAACCTCCATTATTACCCCCCAGCAACCAGCAAGACCCATCAAAACAGAGGACTCCTGCACTTATGACATCGCTTCCTGTTGGACCCCTCAACCTGCCTAGACTGCCTGTTTACAATCTGGTAGATGTAGCAGCCCTATCAGACCAAGCCAGCCCAGAGTCTAGACCTAATCCAGATGTGTCCCAGAGTTTAGGCGATCTCTCGCTGGATCACAAACTGCCTCTTGAGCCCTCCAGTAGATTAATCGATCTGGATCACCTGCGCCCCAGCAGTGAGCTCATGCAGAAGGATGATGCTGCCCAAGGTATTTACATGCTCCTGAAGCCATCGCCTGAAATGCAGCTGGCTCCCAGCTATGTGCCTTTCCTGAGCCTACAGACCACGTCCTCCTCAGCCGAGCCCACCATGGTCCCTACTGAGGACTTCTTCCCCACCAACACCATGGAGGTGGACTGGGGCTCCGGAGACCACCTGGAGACCGTGTCCTATATGGGCTCGGAGGGCGATGACTTCTCCCTGGTCACCAACCTTCCCACGGACATGTACGACCTGGAGGACTCCAATGCGGAACGCTACGACACCTCCTTCCCCTCCAGGGTTGGCGTGTCCTTCTCCTCGATGCGTCACGTGACGTCTTCACTTAGTCTCACTACAACAGATCTCAGCTCTGGTGTTAGAAGTGTGGCCCCCACATCTGTTCCTCCCTCTTTCCATCCATATCCCAGTCACTCAATGCTAGCCTCAACACCAACACCTCAAGGTAGTCTACCAGAAGGTTCAGGTGTAGACTGGACAGATACCTTCACTGTTGAACCAACAGACCTTCTCCTACCAGACATGAACAGCCTGGAGTACTACACCGTCCAGCTGACCAAGGATGACTCTGAAGAACACAGAGGCATCAATGTGACCACCACCTCCAGACATTTCTCCCTGATGTCCATCAGCACCATCCACATCATGGCCACCAGCACGTTCACTGAGGACCCCAGCCACATGCTCACAGCCTCCTATGGAGTGGAGGTCCAGCCTTCTGACAACACTACCTGGATTAAAGAGTCCTCTGGTATATCTGGCTCAGAGCCTCTCAATACGACCACAGCAGACGCCACTGAGGTGACTTCTCTGAATTTCTCAGTGCCGTTCCTGGAGCCTTCATTAGCGCCAACCCCCTCCATGGACCTGTCATCCTCCCTGTGGGGTGTTACTGGTCAGGTGTCCTCCGGGGAATGGATTAGCCCTGTGGCCACCTCCAGTGTCGGACTGGACAGCAGCTCTGTATTAGTGTCTGTGCAGCCTAGTGCTATGGCCTCTGAGACAGACATCCAGTGGTATGTGTCCCCCACCGCCACAGAGACGGCCCTCCTCAGCACCTCTCTCGTCACTCCTGTGTTGACCACCTCTGTCGCCTTCACCCCAGTGCCTGATCAAACAGAATTACCCCCCAATGTCACCTCAGGCCCCACAGAGCGAGCCACAAATGCCACCACATTTCCCCCGGTGTCAGTCATGGCTGACCAAGGTATTGATACGGATAGTCCTGTCACAGCAGTGACAAACGTCAGCCAGAGTACACTTAGCACTGTAGACACCCCCTCCACAACTGATCCTGCCACCACCACTACTACTACCACCACCATCACCACTAAGGCCTCTACAACCACTGCTCTGGCCACCACCACCCCCTTAAACATAACAACCACAAAAAGCCTGCCTACAACCATTGGCCGCCAGTACCTCTGTAATGTCTCCAAGCCTGTGTACTTTGTTAAAGTCGGTAAGTTGAATGATCTTTTTGTCGTGTTGATATTCTTTTTTAATGACAGGAACATTGTGTGGGTTGTCAACTTGATCAATGCTACGAAGATATAATTATCAACTCTGAAGTGTTATTCTTTCACTTTTCATATGAAAATCATGGTTTGTGATTTAATGTTTTGAAAATATTGTACACTTAATTCATCTATAACAAGATGTTCTCAATGAGACATGATAGAGATGAGATGTGCTACCACCCTCTGCAGGTTTTCCCCCTGGAGCCACTGTTGGATATGCCAAATCCCAAATCCGAGACGTACTGAAGACTGAATTCAATAAGTCAATTGAACTGCAGGTACATTATGATTGGGGCACCACGGGCACCTTTTATTGGGATTTTAAACTTAACTTCAATAATTAATGTAATGGATAGAAATAACAGCAGCCTTTTTCTTTAGTCTTTATAGAGTTAATGTATGGATTTCCTCCTCTTTGTCTGATGAGGAGTAAGGATCAGACCAAAGCGCAGCGTGGGAAGTGTTCATGATGATATTTAATTTAAACTCAGAACACTAAACAATAAATCACAACGTGAATTTACAAAACCGAAACAGTACCGTGTGGCCCAAACACTCACATGGAAACAAACACCCACAAACCAAAAGTGAAACCCAAGTGAAACCCAACACAAGAACCAACATAGAAAAACAAACATAGACTGCCCACCCCAACTCACGCCCTGACCATACTAAAACAAAGAATAAAATAACAGAACTATGGTCAGAACGTGACAGTTAAAGTTAAGCTAGGCTATACATAAATGATTCCATAGGCTCAGTCTGACATGACAACTAGGGCTAACCTCTAAGTGCTGACACTGTTAGCTTTTCATTACATAGCTTACTCCCTAAAGAAACCTCTGAACAGCTGTTGTGCAACATGCTCTGAGTTTTAACCCTTTAGAGTCTAAGCTCTGTCTAAGAAGGGGGTGCTAAGATAACATATGGAATTATTTTAAGATAGTAATACCAAGGAATATTTAGCTATATGATTTAGAATTTTTTTATTAAAACATTATTAGGTGAAACATTGATTTTGGCATTACTGCTATTAGCCAATAGAAACGCATTGAATAACAGATTCCCTACATGGAACAACAGATAGTCACCAATAAATTTAAAGGAAGTTTGTTCTGAAGTGTCTGTCCTATATCTGAGAGATATAAGAAAGATCAGGAAACATGTTTTAAACATTTATTCCCTTATTTTAAGCACTAAACTATTTCTGTACCAGTCAAAGGTTTGGACACATACTATTTCAAGGGTTTTTCTTAATTTTTAAAATTATTTTCTACATTGTAGAATAATAGCGAAGACATCAAAACTATGAAATAACACATATGGAATCATGTAGTAACCAAAAAAGTGTTCAACAAATCAAAATATATTTGAGATTCTTCAAGGTAGCCTTAGCCTGATGAATAAGATATATTCCGACTGCATTTGGAGGATGGTAGATATTGAAAGTAAGACAAAAAGACAGTTGAATTGAAAGACTTCAAATACAGCCCATCTAAACTAAACTAGATAAGTAACTATTATTTGCAATGAAGAGAAGTTATAATTATGTATTTTCTGTGTCTTGGTAAAGGTTGCTAAGAGCCCTCCAGACTTTGTGTTCCGGGCAGTGTCGGGTCCCGTGGTGTTCACAGCCATATCTGTCATCAACGCCCTGCGCCAGTCAGGCAGACGCTTCCAGCCCATCTCACACTACTGGAAGGTACCAGACCACCAGTACCAAGTCCACTCAGGTAAGAGCACTGTTCTGTGTGGAACTATAAAAGCCACTTCTGAAATAGAGATTTTAATAGTGCATCCCCAGTAGAATGGTATGCCAGTTTTTGTTTGGGTTTTCTGCGCTGTGCAGGATGTGTTTGAATGTTTAGACTTAACCTTGCCCTTCTGTTTCCCTGTCCAGTGCTGCAGTTTGTGCCCAGCCACGTCGACGTGCGAGTCTGCAACTTCAGCGAGCGCATTGAGAAAGGCCTTACCATGGCATACGCCGAAGTGCGCCGGCGCGCACAGGAGTCCACCAACTTCACTGTGCATGTAAGTGGAGACCTACTGAAAACACTGTAGCACTCCAGTCAACTAAAATAGAGCTTCTCCTAATGCTCTGTTTTCATTACCAGTCACTTACTCCTTCCTTGGATTTCACCCCCACTTGCAATGATCATCTGGAATCACCCCTAATCACAACCCATTTATGTCAGAAGCACTTAGCTCACACATTTATTATTACAAAAAAATCACTGGCCGTGTCACTGTGTTCTCCCTGCTAGAACTCTCTAAGAGCAGCGTCTGCTGAAATAAATCAGGAAGTGGAAAGAAAGAAAAGCTCCTCAAGGGAGTCGGTTGGCTGAGGCCAGGAAAGTTTGAAACAAATTGGGTTACTGTGTGTGAATGCAGCAGCAGTAGTGGCTTGCTTTGGATTTGGGAGAGAAAAGAAGCAGGATCTGCTTGACTTAATTGTAATTGTTGAGGCTTGGGGAGTGACAGGGAGTAATGGCTGAAATGTGTGGTTTGTGTAATTGTGTGTGCTGCGGCAATACAACCTAAGTGCTGGTCTCAGCATACAAGTCTGTTTAGATCAGTGGTCACTCATTCAAGACCAAAATTATCAGCATAGGTTTATTGATTCAGGTTCTTGCAGAGGTTTTCCACTAATTAAGTTAAGAAAGTGCTTTTTGTCTGTTCATGTTTGACGTTCTTGAACGTAGTAGCAAGCGAGAAGGATATGGAGAGTTTTCAGACATAGATTTCATACTCAGTCAATGAAGGGATTATACTGGGCAATACATTCATATCTGGAAAAGGCCATTTAAATGATGGCATTTCATTTTCAATTCCCTTTCTATTTCAATTCCACAAATTAAATTAAATCAATTTGGCCCAAGCTCTTCTGCTGCATCACACTGTATGCTCACATGTGGTTTTATTGGTGACAGGGTTTGTTGTGCTGTCTCTTTTGACCATTTACTGAACTTTTGAAATCCATCACCAGCTCAAATACATTGTGGGCTCTATTTCTATCAGCTCGCTTGCTCTGAGGTGGGAGGGGTGGAAATATTGGAGGTATGTCCTAAAAAACATACACCAATATGCCAATTTCAGTAAATGCAACTAGTGATATTTAAGACTGACCAAAGCTGGTCTTAGCGGGAACGCAGTTGGCTATGGCATTGATTTTGCCAGCAGAGGCGCACACAGTAGTCTTATGTACATCACCAATGTTTTATTAAAATATCACAAGTAGCAAAACAATCAACAGACGTTTCCCTTTTTAAAATGTATATTGGACATCTTTGTCTAGCTTCTGTGAAACATTTGGACTTATTATTTGCGATGCCCGTTGAATGAAAGGTTTCAGTGTCTGTAGGAAGCCTGTTTAAGGACATGAAGTTAATTAAAAAGACTGCTTATTGTTTTTCATTTATGATTTATTCAAAAAAAATGTGTCTTCCACTTTTCTCTGTTGGACCTAACTGTTATATCACGGGAATTCAGATCGCTGTCCGTGGGCTGAATCAGTTTGTTTGTTTACCTTTCACTTGGCAAAGTCACTATTGGCCATATCAGCGGCGATGGTAGGCTGTAGCTATATATATTTGGGAGCAGTAACGGTGAGTGGATATTCCACTAGCGGTTAGAGCATTGAAATTGCTTTATAAAGGGGCACAAGACAGGGATGTTCTCTCTCCCACTTCTGTTTGCACTGTCAATTGAACAGCTTGCAAAAATAATTAGACAGGACCCAAATGTAACAAGGTATCAGTATTGGTAAACATGAATATTAACTAAACTTATTGCAGATGATCTCCTGATATACTTGACCAATATTGAAAACTCAATGCCCCCCTCGCTAAAATATCTATTATATATTCTAAAATCTCAGGATCTGAAATGAACGTGTAAAAAAATGAAATAATGGCAATAGGAAAAATAATGACTCATGATATACAGCGATCCTTTAAGTGGACCACAAAAAAATATAAAATACTTAGGATGCTCAATAAGTGACAACGCAAGTCTGTATGTTTCAAGTCTGTATGTAGGCAGCAGCCTCTCTGTGTTAGTGATGGCTGTTTAACAGTCTGATGGACCAGCTTTGATGCACCTGTACTGACCTCACTTTCTGGATGGTAGCGGGGTGAACAGGCAGTGGCTCGGGTGGTTGTTGTCTTTGATGATCTTTTTGGCATTCCTGTGACATTGTGTGCTGTAGGTGTCCTGGAGGGCAGGTAGTTTTCCCCAGGTGATGCGTTGTGCAGACCTCACTACCCTCTGGAGAGCCTTACGGTTGTGGGCGGAGCAGTTGCCGTACCAGGCGGTGATGCAGCCCGACAGGATGCTCTCAATTGTGCATCTGTAAAAGATTGTGAGGGTTTTAGGTGACAAGCCAAATTTCTTCAGCCTCCTGAGGTTGAGAGGCGCAGTTTGTCCATGATGTGTACGCTGGGGAACTTAAAGTTTTCCACCTTCTCCACTGCTGTCCCGTCGATGTGGATAGGGGGGTGCTCCCTCTGCTGTTTCCTGAAGTCTAAGATCATCTCCGTTGTTTTGTTGACGTTGAGTGAGAGGTTGTTTTGCTGACACCACACTTCGAGTGCCCTCACCTCCTCCCTGTAGACTGTCTCGTTGTTGTTGGTAATCAAGCCTACTACTGTTGTGTCGTCTGCAAACTTGATGATTGAGTTGGAGCCGTGCATGGTCACGCAGTCATGGGTGAACAGGGAGTACAGGAGGGGGCTGAGCCCGCACCCTTGTGGGGCCCCAGTGTTGAGGATCAGCAAAGTGGAGATGTTGTTTCCTGCCTTCACCACCTGGGGGCGGCCCATCAGGAAGTCCAGGACCCAATTGCACAGGGTGGGGTTGAGACCCAGGGCCTCAAGCTTAATGATGAGCTTGGAGGGTACCATGGTGTTGAAAGCTGAGCTATAGTCAATGAACAGCATTCTTACATAGGTATTCCTCTTGTCCAGATGAGATGTGCAGTGTGCAGTGTGCAGTGTTATGGCAATTGCATTGAGTGTGGATCTATTGGGGCGGTAAGCAAATTGAAGTGGGTCTAGGGTGACAGGTAAGGTAGAGGTGATATGATCCTTGACTAGTCTCTCAATGCACTTCATGATGACAGAAGTGAGTGCTATGGGGCAATAGTCATTTAGTTCAGTTACCTTTGCCTTCTTGGGTACATGAACAATGGTGGACATCTTGAAGCTTGTGGGGAATGAATATGTCTGTAAACACCCAGCTGGTCTGCGCATGCTCTGAGGACGCGTCTAGGGATGCCGTCTGGGCCGGCAGCTTTGCGAGGCAGTTACCCCACTGAAGACATTCTTTAAAAAGGTATACTTGCGTATAACAGACTTTATATGGGCAAATAAAACTCATAGAACATCTTCCTAAGTCTGAGAGTGGTTTTAACCTTCCAGACTGGGAATTGTATCAACCCGCCACTCAGGGCTTTTACTTGAGACATATAGTTAAATGCACTAAAGAGGAAAAATGGGTACCTGCACATGCTCATCCCCAGAACCTTTTCACGTGGATAAAGCTAGGAACATTAACAATTTCATAGTTAAGAACACTAAAACAATATGTGAGAAAATAAAACGTATTCTACAAGAACCAAAACTACTCCCTAAAAACAGTATGGAACAATCCTTGGATAGCTTTTCAGATTTTAAATTGGTCCACATGGAAAACTATGGGCATAGAAACTGTAAATGACTTGGTAATAGGAAGTAAATGTATTTCCATGACAGAATCAAAAAGCCATTTTGGACTGACATATGTAGATATTTTCAAATACATGCAACATAAAAGTTTAATATCACGAAATGTCGATTTTGAATATTTTGAACATAAAAGCAATCTTGAGGGAATCCTAATTTGAGTCAGAAAATGATTTTCATATGATAGGTAAGATAAACAAAACCTTGCAGAGAGCCTATCCAACTGACAACCTCTTAGAAAAAATATTAACTATTGGAATTAAGACTTAAAAATAACTGATATTGACATTGGAACATACATTATATACAAAAATATGTAGACACTCCATCAAATCATTGGCAGTAGAATGGCCCTACTGAAGACCTCAGTGACTTTCAACGTGGCACCCCCACCTTTCCAACAAGTCAGTTGGTAAAAGATCTGCCCTGCTAAAGCTGCCCCGGTTAACTGTAGGTGCTGTTATTGTGAAGTGGAAATGTCTTGGAGCAACAACGGCTCAGCCGGGAAGTGGTAGGCCACACAAGCTCACATAACGGGACTGCCAAGTGTTGAAGCGCGTAGCACTTAAAAAACGTCTGTCTGCGGTTGCAACACTCACTACCGAGTTCCAAACGGCCTCTGGAATTTTTTATTTAACTTGGCAAGTCAGTTAAGAACAAATTCTTATTTACAATGACGGCCTACCCCGGCCAAACCCTAACCTGACAACGTTGGGCCAATTGTGCGCCACCCTAAGGGACCCTCAATCACCCGGTTGTGATACAGCCTGGAATCGAACAAGGGTCTGTAGTGACACCTCTAGCACAGAGATGCAGTGCTGAATCTGGGTTTGGCGGATGCCAGGAGTAAACTACCTACAGGAATGCATAGTGTCAACTGTAAAGTTTGGTGGAGGAGGAATAATGTTCTGGGGCTGTTTTTCATGGTTCCTTAGTTCCAGTGAAGGGAAGTATTAACAGTACAGCATACAATGACATTCTAGATGATTCTGTGCTTCCAACTTTGTAGCAACACTTTGGGGGTGGACCTTTCCTGTTTCAGCGAGGTCCATACAGAATGGTTTGTTAAAATCGCTGTGAAAGAGCAACGTTAGCAGATTCTGCAGCACAATAGCATAGTGTGTGAAACTAGCAATGACTCAATGGTCCATGCCTTCTGGGAATGCTATGGAGTCCAGGGATTATGGGCGGAGTTGGAAAGTTGGCTGTCAGAAGTATTACAATGTAAATTTACTTTTAATCAGTCTGTCTGCATATTTCAAGACATGGCATTTGAGAGTGCAGTGAGATACCCGATGGGTTGGACGATACTTTTCCCGTCAATCATCTTGTTTGTGTATATTTTGTATTGTTTGAAAATACATAAAATCTTGCCAAAGTGCTAACAATATATTTCCATATTGAAGCTGTGCAGTTACTGTTCAAAAACATGTTCAACATATTTATCCAATATGGGATAGGCTTACATTTTATTTTGTTTCTGTACGCTATTTACTAAACTAAGCTATAACGGACTAACATTCAAATTGGAGTTGATGCAATGCAATACATAAAATACCGTAAATACACAACTTGAAGCAACCACATATTTAGCCAATGGGATACATTCTGATTGGCCAGTGAGGGGTCAAGCATCGACACACCCTCAACTTGTTAATTCATCAAAACCCAGCCCTTTTGCGCCACCGCCAGCTACTGTGCCCATAATTCTGGTTGTGAAAATAGCAAAAATATTTATGACACACACCCCAACGTGTAGTGCTGCCGCAAGCGCTTAGATTTACCATTGCGTTATGTTTGTTAAAATAGAGTCCTGTATGTACGTATTAAATATTTTCCTAGATTGTGAACATCACCATGAATCAGCCCAGGAGTCAGCAGAGGGAGCCAGTGGACGTGACCTTCGCGGTGCGCGATGCCATCGGCTACCTGAAGGGGTCAGAGGTCAGCAACCACCTGAGGCTGCTCAACATGGTGGAGTTTAGCTACTACCTGGGCTTTCCCGTGCTGCAGATCGCCGAACGTGAGTCCATTACCATACTGTCTAATGGATTGGGATTTTATGCCAAGCACCCCTACTGGGATGTTGCCTTGGGGGAAATACATGTATTCTAATTGATTGCATTCTATTAATCAATCTGCTTTACCTTCTAAGGACCTCTTTTATACCTCAATAGGAATATTTTTAGGTTGTCTGTCCTTTCCTTATTTCCCTCTCTTCTTTTCCCAATAGCTTTTCACTACCCAGAGTTGAACACCACCCAGTTGCTTCGCTCGTCTTGGGTTAGAACAGGTATGCTTCCCCTTGTCAACAAATCTGACTTTAAGTATTCCACCCAATCTAAATCTCAACTGCAGCTAGAGGATGGATACACATTCAGGGCCTATGTTCTGGCTGTGTGATAGGCAATGTGTTGGCTCTGTATTGCCTGTCCTGTGTGATATCATAACCATCTGTTTCCTGTCCAGTGATGCTGGGTGTCCTGGACCAGGGGGTGGACGGGCGGACCTTCCAGGCCAAGATGGAGCGTCGTGTGGCCCTGCTGCTGGGAGAGGTTCTGAGGGCGGCCAGGCGTAACAAGAGGGCCACCAGCGTGGCCAACCACAGTGTTCAGGTAACCACATCAGAGACACTGTACTATACTGAGAATCACCTTAGAATTATCGTGCTGTGCTTGACTATAGCGCTTAAGTACAGCAAATACAACTCTCACCCTGTGGTAATAACCCCTAGGCAAGGCTGCCATAGCCACTGTGTTACTAAAGAGAGGAAGCCCGAGTCATCACCAGAAAAACAACCTGGGTTTCCTCAGCCAGCTACTAACCCACATCCAGTCTCCAGGTTTATTAGAGTGGAATGATGAACAGTGTGTTGCCCCACATGAACCACACCCTTTCTCTCACACACACACACACACACACACACACACACACACACACACACACACACACACACCTCCATATCCCACTCTCTCTGGCTGTGGACTTTCACAGGTGATGCCAGCGTACTGATTCTGTCAAGTCAAACTACAGCTTCTATGTGAGAGGCTGAGAGAGGCAGCAGGGTTTTAGTGATCACAAGAAGCAGAGTAGACAGTCTCACTGTGTTATTTAGAGCCAGACACAAACATTGAAGACAGTCCTTGAAATGCAAAAAGAAAGAGCTCAGAGCACTCTAATATGACATGTTCTTTTCAAGGCTAAAAACAGAAGAGCACCATCATTACAGTCGTGGCCAAAAGTTTTGAGAATGACACAAATGTTAATTTCCACAAAGTTTGTTGCTTCAGTGTCTTTAGATATTTTTTTCAGACATTATTATGGAATATACTGAAGTATAATTACAAGCATTTCATAAGTGTCAAAGGCTTTTATTGACAATTACATGAAGTTGATGCAAAGAGTCAATATTTGCAGTGTTGACCCTTCATTTTCAAGACCTCTGCAATCTGCCCTGGCTTGCTGTCAATTAACTTCTAGGCCACATTATGACTGATGGCAGCCCATTCTTGCATAATCAATGCTTGGATTTTATCAGAATTTGTGGGGTTTTGTTTATCCACCTGCCTCTTGAGGATTGACCACAAGGGGTCCTGTGTGGCTCAGTCGGTAGAGCATGGCGCTTGCAACGCCAAGCGTCGTGGGTTCGATTCCCGCTGGGGCCACCAATATGCAAAAAGTAGTGGCCCCAGCCGACTTGTAAGTCGCTTTGGACAAAAGCGTCTGCTAAATGGGATATATTATATATTATTACATATATAAGTTCTCAATGGCATTAAGGTCTGGGGAGTTTCCTGGCCATGGACGCAAAATATTGATGTTTTGTTCCCCGAGCCACTTAGTTATCACTTTTTCCTTATGGCAAGGTGCTCCATCATGCTGGAAAAGGCATTATTCGTCACCAAACTGTTCCTGGATGGCTGTTGTCTTAGGCAAAATTGGGAGTGAGCCCACTCCCTTGGCTGAGAAGCAACCCCACACATGAATGATCTCAGGATGCTTTACCGTTGGCATGACACAGGACAGATGGTAGCGCTCAACTTGTATTCTCCGGACAAGCTTTTTTCCGGATGCCCCAAACCATCGGAAAGGGGATTCATCAGAGAAAATGACTTTACCCCAGTCCTCAGCACTCCAATCCCTGTACCTTTTGCAGAATATCAGTCTGTCCCTGATGTTTTTCCTGGAGAGAAGTTGCTTCTTTGCTGCCCTTCTTGACACCAGGTTATCCTCCAAAAGTCTTCGCCTCACTGTGCATGCAGATGCACTCACACCTGTCTGCTGCCATTCTTGAGCAAGCTCTGTACTGGTGGTACCCCGATCCCACAGCTGAATCAACTTTAGGAGACAGTCATGGCGCTTGCTGGACTTTCTAGGGTGTCCTGAAGCCTTCTTCACAACAATTGAACTGCTCTCCTTGAAGTTCTTGATGATCCGATAAATGGTTGATTTCGGTGCAATCTTACTGGCAGCAATATCCTTGCCTGTGAAGCCCTTTTTGTGCAAAGCAATGATGACTGCACGTGTTTCCTTGCAGGTAACCATGGTTGACAGAGGAAGAACAATGATTCCAAGCCCCACCCTCCTTTTGAAGCTTCCAGTATGTTATTCAAACTCAATCAGCATGACAGAGTGATCTCCAGCCTTGTCCTCGTCAACACTCACACCTGTGTTAACGAGAGAATCACTGACAAGATGTCAGCTGGTCCTTTTGTGGCAGGGCTGAAATGCAGTGGAAATGTTTTTGGGGGAATCAGTTCATTTGCATGGGAAAGAGGGACTTTGCAATTAATTGCAATTCATCTGATCACTCTTCATAACATTCTGGAGTATATGCAAATGTCCATCTTACAAACTGAGGTAACAGGCTTTGTGAAAAGGAAGTAGAATGCCATTCGCCGAGACCTATTAGAATTCCACCAATAGAGCCCCACAGTGGGCGTGTCATAATACCCATAAAACCTAGCGGTCAAACGGGGAAATGGTTCCAATAGTTCCACCATTTATTTTTCCCATAGGTGATTTTAGAAAAACTTTAAATAAGGGCTGTGTTTGGTGTAGGCTTACACTGGCGTGATGTTTTGATATCAATATATTCCGCTCTATTTACTCTCAGAATCGAAAATGGTAATTAGCATCAAAGTAGACATAATGCGATCCCTGCAAGCTCCGGCACGTCATCTCTAGCTGACACCTTTGCGAACAGGTATTGTGTCAATTTAGAACTTGCACAAGACAGTTCACAGAAATGTACATTTAAAGAAATGTTGCCAATTTATTATTTATGACTTTTAGCTAACATTAGATCCAGAGATTCTTACCTTTGCCTCGATTCGTCATCTCGCCCAGATCGTCACGGCATATACTGTATATTCTAAAATCCCCTATGGGGAAAATGAATGGTGCAAAAATGATTGGAACCGTTTCCCTGTTTGACTGCTAGGTTTTATGGGTATTATGACTCGTAATGTGGTACTCTATTAGAACTCTAATCATAGCCCATACCGAACACAGGTTCACCGCTAATTCACGATCCATTAAACGTCCGTCGGTCTGTGGAGATCTGGGAAGCAGATCTCTGAAGGTGCTATGATATTTATCACTAACAGCTCCCACCTGCGTGTAGACTCTCTGCACCCTCCACAGGGCCCGTTAACATATCCCTCCCCACAACTAGAGTATATTTCTGCATTTATAATAACTCCAGCTGCCAGGCAGAATGAGAGAGAGAGAATTAATAATTGATCTGCTATTAGTGACTGGCGACACAGCATTCAAGTAACGGAACTTGGAAAAAAAGAAAAAGAGACTTGGTGGTTGGTCTTTGATTAGCTGGCCTGTGATGAATAGGTGGCGTTGCCATGGATACCCTGGCCTAGCCTGTCCCCTAAATGTTGTTGTGAAGAGAGGGGAGAGGGGAGTAGAGCAGGTGCTGTGGAGAACCACAAAAGGCAAAGCCCGATTAGTAAAGCAGTGTGACTGGGTAGAAAAGACTACAAGCCCTCCATAATGAGTCTCACTGTTGCGATTCACGGAGAGCTCACCACGAGGAATAATACTGAAAGGTTTTACCAGTTGATGTGACTCACTGTACGAGTCCAACTCTGTTTGCAGTCACATCCACCAATACCCCTTCTAAGGACTACTGCTACATTATTGTGGGGGCTATATATACAGTTGAAGTCGGAAGTTTACGTACACTTTAGCCAAATACATTTAACTCAGTTTTTCACAATTCCTGACTTAAATCCTAAAAAACATTCCCTATCTTAGGTCAATTAGGATCACCACTTTAATTTAGGAATGTGAATTGTCAGAATAATAGTAGAGAGAATGATTTATTTCAGCTTTTATTTCTTTCATCTCATTCCCGTGGGTCAGAAGTTTACATACACTCAATTAGTATTTGGTAGCATTGCCTTTAAATTGTTTAACTTGGGGTAAACATTTAGGGTAGCCTTACACAGGCTTGGGTGAATTTTGGCCCATTCCTCCTGACAGAGCTGGTGTAACTGAGTCAGGTTTGTAGGCCTCCTTGGTCGCACACGCTTTTTCAGTTCTGCCCACAAATGTTCTATATGATTGAGGTCAGGGCTTTGTGATGGCCACTCCAATACCTTGACTTTGTTGTCCTTAAGCCATTTTGCCACAACTTTGGAAGTATGCTTGGGGTCATTGTCCATTTGGAAGACCCATTTGCGACCAAGTTTTAACTTCCTGACGAGAGGTCAACCGATTATGATTTTTCAACGCCGGTACCAATTATTGGAGGACCAAAAGGCCGATACCGATTAATCGGCCGATTTATTTAAAAAAAACGTTTGTAAGAATGACAATTACAACAATACTGAATGAACACTTATTTTAACTTAATATAATACATCAATAAAATCCATTTAGCCTCAAGAAAATAATGAAACATGATCAATTTGGCTTAAATAATGCAAAAACAAAGTGTTAGAGAAGAAAGTAAAAGTGCAATATGTGCTATGTAAGAAAGCTAACATTTCAGTTCCTTGCTCAGAACATGAGACCATATGAAAACTGGTGGTTCCTTTTAACATGAGTCTTCAATATTCCCAGGTAAGAACTTTTAGGTTGTAGTTATTATAGGAATTATAGGACTATTTCCCTCTATACCATTTGTATTTCATTAACCTTTGACTATTGGATGTTCTTATAGGCACTTTAGTATTGCCAGTGTAATACTATAGCTTCCATCTCTCTCCTCGCTCCTCCCTGGGCTCGAACCAGCAACACAACGACAACAGCTACCATTGAAGCAGTGTTACCCATGCAGAGCAAGGGGAACAACTACTAGAAGGCTCAGAGCGAGTGACGTTTGAAATGCTATTTGCGCGAACGAGCTAGCCATTTCACTTCGGTTACACCAGCCTCATCTCAGGAGTTGATAGGCTTGTAATCATAAACAGCGCAATGCTTGACGCACAACGAAGAGCTGCTGGCAAAACGCACGAAAGTGCTGTTTCAATGAATGTTTACGCGCCTGCTTCTGCCTACCACCGCTCAGTCAGATACTTAGATACTTGTATGCTTGTATGCTCAGTCAGATTATATTCAATGCGGGACACGCTAGATAATAACTAGTAATATCATCAACCATGTGTAGTTAACTAATGATTATGATTGATTATTTTTTTATAAGATATGTTTAATGCTAGCTAGCAACTTACCTTGGCTCCCTGCATTCACGTAACAGGTAGTCTCCTTGTGGAGTGCAACGAGAGAGAGGCAGGTCGTTATTGCGTTGGACTAGTTAACTGTAAGGTTGCAAGATTGGGTCCCCCGATCTGACAAGGTGAAAATCTGTCTTTCTGCCCCTGAACAAGGCAGTTAACCCACCGTTCCTAGGCCATCATTGAAAATAAGAATGTGTTCTGAACTGACTTGTCTAGTTAAATAAAGGTATTAAAAAATACAAATCGGCGCCCAAAAACACAGATTTACGATTGTTATGAAAACTTGAAATCGGCCCTAATTTATCAGCCATTCTGATTAATCGGTCAACCTCTATTCCTGACTGATGTCTTGAGATGTTGCTTCAATGTATCCACATAATTTTCCATCCTCATGATGCCATCCATTTTGTGAAGTGCACCAGTCCCTCCTGCAGCAAAGCACCCCCACAACATGATACTGCAACCCCGTGCTTCACGGTTGGGATGGTATTCATCGGCTTTCAAGCCTCCCCCGTTTCCTCCAAACATAACAATGGTCATTATGGCCAAACAGTTCTATTTTTGTTTCATCAGAACAGAGGACATTTCTCCAAAAAGTACGATCTTTGCCCCCCATGAGCAGTTGCAAACCGCAGTTGCAAACCACTTTTCGCAGCAAAATATGTTCATCTCTAGGAGACAGAATGCGTCTCCTTCCTGAGTGGTATGACGGCTGCATGGTCCCATGGTGTTTATACTTGCGTACTATTGTTTGTACAAATGAACATGCTACCTTCAGGCATTTCAGGCATTCAGCCATGCCCAGAAATCTGCTCCTTTTATTCTTTGTCTCCAACGCTCTAGGCGACCAGTTTTGATAGCCTTTAGCCGCACCCTCATACTACTCCTCCTCTGTTCCGCGGGTGATGTGGAGGTAAACCCAGGCCCTGCATGTCCCCATTTGTTGACTTCTGTGATCGAAAAAGCCTTGGTTTCATGCATGTC
The DNA here is from genome assembly GCF_036934945.1 of Oncorhynchus masou masou. Lineage (NCBI taxonomy): Eukaryota > Metazoa > Chordata > Actinopteri > Salmoniformes > Salmonidae > Oncorhynchus > Oncorhynchus masou. Next base: position 20,712,975 of record NC_088233.1, on the reverse strand, counting down.
AACATCAGAAGCCTCCTCCCTAAGTTTGTTTTACTCACTGCTTTAGCACACTCTGCTAACCCTGATGTCCTTGCCGTGTCTGAATCCTGGCTCAGGAAGGCCACCAAAAATTCTGAGATTTCCATACCCAGCTATAACATTTTCCCATCAAGATAGAACTACCATAGGGGGACGAGTTGCAGTCTACTGCAGAGATAGCCTGCAAAGTAATGTCATACTTTCCAGGTCCATACCCAAACAGTTCGAACTACTAATTTTAAAAATTACTCTCTCCAGAAATAAGTCTCTCACTGTTGCCGCCTGCTACCGACCCCCCTCAGCTCCCAGCTGTGCCCTGGACACTATTTGTGAATTGATCGCCCCCCATCTAGCTTCAGAGTTTGTTCTGTTAGATGACCTAAACTGGGATATGCTTAACACCCCGGCAGTCCTACAATCTAAGCTGGAGGCCCTCAATCTCACACAAATCATCAAGGAACCCACCAGGTACAACCCTAAATCTGTAAACAAGGGCACCCTCATAGACGTCATCCTGACCAACTGGCCCTCCAAATACACCTCCGCTGTCTTCAACCAGGAAATCAGCGATCACTGCCTCATTGCCTGTATCCGCTACGGATCCGCAGTCAAACGACCACCCCTCATCACTGTCAAACGCTCCCTAAAACACTTCTGTGAGCAGGCCTTTCTAGTCGACCTGGCCCGGGTATCCTGGAAGGATATTGACCTCATCCCGTCAGTGGCTGACTGCAATAGCATCGAATAGTCCCCGCGATATGCAACTGTTCAGGGATGTCAGGAACCAATACACGCAGTCAGTCAGGAAAGCAAAGGCCAGCTTCTTCAGGCAGAAATGTGCATCCTGTAGCTCTAACTCCAAAAAGTTCTGGGACACTGTGAAGTCCATGGAGAACAAGAGCACCTCCTCCCAGCTGCCCACTGCACTGAGGCTAGGTAACACGGTCATCACCGATAAATTCAACAAGCATTTCTCAACGGCTGGCCATGCCTTCCTCCTGGCTACTCCAACCTCGGCCAACAGCTCCACCCAAGCCTCTCCAGGTTCTCCTTTACCCAAATCCAGATAGCAGATGTTCTGAACGAGCTGCAATACATGGACCCGTACAAATCAGCTGGGCTTGACAATCTGGACCCTCTATTTCTGAAACTATCCGCCGCCATTGTCGCAACCCCTTTTACCAGCCTGTTCAACCTCTCTTTCATATCGTCTGAGATCCCCAAGGATTGGAAAGCTGCCACAGTCATACCCCTCTTCAAAGGGGGAGACACCCTGGACCCAAACTGTTACAGACCTATATCCATCCTGCCCTGCCTATCTAAGGTCTTCGAAAGCCAAGTCAACAAACAGGTCACTGACCATCTCGAATCCCACCGCATCTTCTCCGCTGTGCAATCTGGTTTCCGAGCCGGTCACGGGTGCACGTCAGCCACGCTCAAGGTACTAAACAATATCATAACCGCCATCGATAAAAGACAGTACTGTGCAGCCGTCTTCATCGACCTTGCCAAGGCTTTCGACTCTGTCAATCACCATATTCTTATCGGCAGACTCAGTAGCCTCGGTTTTTCTGATAACTGCCTTGCCTGGTTCACCAACTACTTTGCAGACAGAGTTCAGTGTGTCAAATCGGAGGGCATGCTGTCTGGTCCTCTGGCAGTCTCTATGGGGGTGCCACAGGGTTAAATTCTCGGGCCGACTCTTTTCTCTGTATATATCAATGATGTTGCTCTTGCTGCGGGCGATTCCCTGATCCACCTCTACGCAGGCGACACCATTCTGTATACTTCCGGCCCATCCTTGGACACTGTGCTATCTAACCTCCAAACGAGCTTCAATGCCATAAAACACTCCTTCCGTGGCCTCCAACTGCTCTTAAACGCTAGTAAAACCAAATGCATGCTTTTCAACCGGTCGCTGCCTGCAGCCGCACGCCCGACTAGCATCACCACCCTGGATGGTTCCGACCTAGAATATGTGGACATCTATAAGTACCTAGGTGTCTGGCTAGACTGTAAACTCTCCTTCCAGACTCATATCAAACATCTCCAATCTAAAATCAAATCTAGAGTCGGCTTTCTATTCCGCAACAAAGCCTCCTTCACTCACGCCACCAAACTTACCCTAGTAAAACTGACTATCCTACCGATCCTCAACTTCGGCGATGTCATCTACACAATAGCTTCCAACACTCTACTCAGCAAACTGGAAGCAGTTTATCACAGTGCCATCCGTTTTGTTACTAAAGCACCTTATACCACCCACCACTGCGACCTGTATGCTCTAGTCGGCTGGCCCTCGCTACATATTCGTCGCCAGACCCACTGGCTCCAGGTTATCTACAAGTCCATGCTAGGTAAAGCTCCGCCTTATTTCAGTTCACTGGTCACGATGGCAACACGCAGCAGGTGTATCTCACTGATCATCCCTAAAGCCAACACCTCATTTGGCCGCCTTTCCTTCCAGTTCTCTGCTGCCTGTGACTGGAACGAATTGCAAAAATCGTTGAAGTTGGAGACTTTTATCTCCCTCACCAATTTCAAACATCTGCTATCTGAGCAGCGAACCAATCGCTGCAGCTGTACATAGTCTATCGGTAAATAGCCCACCCAATTTTACCTACCTCATCCCCATACTGTTTTTATTTATTTACTTTTCTGCTCTTTTGCACACCAATATCTCTACCTGTACATGACCATCTGATCATTTATCACTCCAGTGTTAATCTTCAAAATTGTAATTATTCGCCTACCTCCTCATGCCTTTTGCACACAATGTATATAGACTATATATGTATATAACTTGTTTACTCCATGTGTAACTCTGTGTTGTCTGTTCACACTGCTATGCTTTATCTTGGCCAGGTCGCAGTTGCAAATGAGAACTTGTTGTCAACTAGCCTACCTGGTTAAATAAAGGTGAAATAAAAACATTATTTTTTGGGGAAATTGCTCCCAAGGATGAACCAGACTTGTGGAGGTCTACAGTTTTTTCTGAGGTCTTGGCTGATTTCTTTTGATTTTTCCATGATGTCAAGCCAAGAGGCACAGAGTTTGAAGGTAGGCCTTGAAATACATCCACAGGTACACCTCCAATTGACTCAATTGATGTCAATTAGCCTAACAGAAGCTTCTAAAGCCATGACGCATTTTCTGTAATTTTCCAAACTGTTTAAAGGCACAGTCAACTTAGTGTATGTAAACTTCTAACCCACTGGAATTGTGTTACAGTGAATTATAAGTGAAATAATCTGTCTGTAAAAAATTGTTAGAAAAATTACTTGTGTCATGCATAAAGTAGATGTCCTAACCGACTTGCCAAAACTATAGTTTGTTAGCAAGAAATGTGTGCAGTGGTTGAAAAAAAGTTTTAATGACTCCAACCTATGTGTATGAAAACTTCCAACTTAAACTGTTTCTACTGTAGTAGGTCAAAGCTGTGTGCTGGAAAACCTTGTTACAGCATGGGTGAAATAGGCATCGTGGTACAGCATGGGTGAAATAGGCATCGTGGTACAGCATGGGTGAAATAGGCATCGTGGTACAGCATGGGTGAAATGGGCATCGTGGTACAGCATGGGTGAAATAGGCGTGGTAATAGGCATCGTGGTACAGCATCGTGGGCATGGGTGAAATGGGCATCGTGGTACAGCATGGGTGAAATATGCATCGTGGTACAGCATGGGTGAAATAGGCATCGTGGTACAGCATGGGTGAAATAGACATCGTTGTACAGCATGGGTGTACAGCATGGGTGAAATAGGCATCGTGGTACAGCATGGGTGAAATAGGCATCGTGGTACAGCATGGGTGAAATAGGCATCGTGGTACAGCATGGGTGAAATAGGCATTGTGGTACAGCATGGGTGAAATAGGCGTGGTACAGCATGGGTGAAATAGGCATCGTGGTACAGCATGGGTGAAATAGGCATCGTGGTACAGCATGGGTGAAATAGGCATCGTGGTACAGCATGGGTGAAATAGGCATCGTGGTACAGCATGGGTGAAATGGGCATCGTGGTACAGCATGGGTGAAATAGGCATCGTGGTACAGCATGGGTGAAATAGGCATCGTGGTACAGCATGGGTGAAATAGGCATTGTGGTACAGCATGGGTGAAATAGGCATCGTGGTACAGCATGGGTGAAATAGGCATCGTGGTACAGCATGGGTGAAATAGGCATCGTGGTAGAGCATGGGTGAAATAGGCATTGTGGTAGAGCATGGGTGAAATAGGCATCGTGGTAGAGCATGGGTGAAATAGGCATCGTGGTAGAGCATGGGTGAAATAGGCACAGTGGTACAGCATGGGTGGTAGGCAGCATGGGTGAAATGGGCATTGTGGTACAGCATGGGTGAAATAGGCATCGTGGTACAGCATGGGTGAAATAGGCATCGTGGTGCAGCATGGGTGAAATAGGCATCGTGGTACAGCATGGTGAAATGATTGTGGTACAGCATGGGTGAAATCGTGGTACAGAATGGGTGAAATAGGCATGAAATAGGCATCGTGTGTACGTGGTAGAGCATGGGCATGGGTGAAATAGGCATTGTGGTGCAGCATGGGTGAAATAGGCATCGTGGTACAGCATGGGTGAAATAGGCATCGTGGTACAGCATGGGTGAAATAGGCATCGTGGTACAGCATGGGTGAAATAGGCATCGTGGTGCAGCATGGGTGAAATAGGCATCGTGGTGCAGCATGGGTGAAATAGGCATCGTGGTGCAGCATGGGTGAAATAGGCATCTTGGTACAGCATGGGTGAAATAGGCATTGTGGTGCAGCATGGGTGAAATAGGCATCTTGGTACAGCATGGGTGAAATAGGCATCTTGGTACAGCATGGGTGAAATAGGCATCGTGGTACAGCATGGGTGAAATAGGCATCTTGGTACAGCATGGGTGAAATAGGCATCTTGGTGCTCATGTGAATTTCCTTTCTTTTTTCGCTTTAGACCAATTCCGATTTTCACTTAAAATGTATTTTTTTGTTTTTAATAGTTGTTGGTAACAGTTGAATTAAACCAGGTGGGCTTGCAAAATTCAAGTAACTTTCCCAAAATTCCCAGTTTTCCCTGAAATCCTGGTTGGAGGGTTCCTGGATTTCCTGTTTATTCCTTTGTAATTGAAGGAATCTTCCAACCAGGATTTCTGGAAAACAGGGGAATTTTTGGAAAGTTACTGACATGTTGCAACCCTAGTACCAGGCATTGTCGCAGCAAGCTTTCTAGTCTAGAACTGTGATGTTAACAGTAACACACATCTCCCTGCAGATTGTGAGTACGACCAGGCTGGTGGGAGCGGACCACCCTCTGGATATGGTGTACTTTGTCGACCAGCTAGGACAGCGGTTGCCTGCCATCACCACGGCCAACATGCTGAACAGACTGGATGTGCAAAGGGCAGCCATCGTGTTGGGCTACAGAGTACAGGGCATCCTGGCTACACGTAAGTAGAGCCTTAGAGTGGTTAGAAATGGCAAGACAGCACAAAAAGGGTAAGTCTACCTGCCCACGCTACCTTTACTGGAGCTGAAAGGAACTGAGCTCAGTTAAATTGGAATATGTATGAAGGACCCTAATGTATACACAGTAATCAGCTTTGATGTATGGAGCGCCTCCTCCCTACTGTATCCATGCACCAGTGCATTCATTGGCACAGAATAGTGTTCATTAAGATTTTGGAGCTCCTGATCAAAGGTCAGTAAATAAATTAAAAGTATACAGACTAATTGCTCAGTATATGTTGGTGTTTATTTGGCAGCGTTTGAACTGATTTCCTCATCCTATACACTGGGCCAAATGCTTCACCGCATTATATATCTATGTTGGAGATGTAGGAGTCGAAGCACCTCAAGGGACTTCTGTCCCTGCTTTAAACCTGCTCTTATGGCAAGTGAGGTTTTTCCCAGGGGATATGACAAGCCTTAATTGCAGAGTAGCAGCAGAAGAACAGACAGTGTGTAGCATGCAGTGTAACTACTGTAGCTGTTTATGAATGAACTCCGTGTGGATGTGACGTGGTGTAGTTGGACCAAGGTGCAGAGAATGGATCAGACGAGGAATCAAAGGTTTCGGATAACGTAAATACTTCACCGATAAAATAAGGAAACAGAAGGATCACAGTAATACTTAAAAATAAATAAAAACATTAAGACTAGAACTTACTCAGGCGACACACAAGGAAACCGAAATCAAGCTTCTGTGAACAAGAACAGAAAACACACCTCCTTTAAAAGGGAAATCATAATGAACTGATAAGCAACACCTGAGTAACAAAGAAAGGAACCATGATAGTGGAAGTTTGGAATTCTGATGGGGACATAAACACGTAGACACAGACAGACGTATACACACATGCAAGCATACACACACGCACACACACAGACAAAGACATACCGACATGCACACGCATGTAATTACACACTCCATAATGTTGTATGCCATGTTATATGTTATTGATGTATCTATGGCCTTTTTCCTGTAGCTGTGGAGAAGGTGGCAGGGTACCCTCCTCCAGACACGGAGAACACCAGCATGTGGATCATCATAGGCGTGGTGGTGCCGCTAGGCGTGGTCATCGTTATCATCTCCATCCTCTACTGGAAGCTGTGTCGCACCGACAAGTTGGAGTTCCAGCCCGACGCCATGATCACTGTCCAGCAAAGACAGAAGGTGAGGAGAGGAGGAGGGACGATGGACCTAGAGCATGGTCCTAGTTCCCTGTTTCTCTCTGTGTTTATCCACCTCTTTTAACCTGCTGTCATCATCTTTCCATCTCTGGATGTGTTGGCTCTTACATGTTATGTTGCCTGTCTCTGTCCATAACCACTGTTTTATATGTGCCTACTCTACGCAGACTACGTTGAATTAGTTTCAAGCCTTTTCTGTTCTAAACATTTTTCTAACTATGTATCCCTCTCTGGCCTATCTACAGCACCTCTGTATGTGGTATATTGTATTGTTAGTTATCTCTCACACTGACAGCTATTTTTCCTCCTCTACCTTCACACACAGCATGGAGAGATTTGTGTTATCAGCCAGTCGGCTCCTCTGTGTCTCTCCACTGTTTGTGTTATACAGTTATCTCCCCTCTTAAGGACATATCTGTATCCAGGCCTCTATATCTCCCTGGCAGTGCATTCCTCACCCCGTACTTGTTATTATTTGAGGGCTGTAGTTCTCACACTATGGGGAGTTGTGGTGGTCTCAGGTTTGATCTCTGTGGGGTGAAGCCTAACTTCATATTCAGTCAAATTTTCACTTAGTCATCCATTGATGTCAATGGGAGACCAAGTGAAAATGTGACTTAAGTGGGATTTGCGCTGTGCTGTACTGTATGGGAGCTTAGAGTAGTAGCGTACTATCTCTCTCCCCTGCTGCCAGTGATCCAGTCTCATGCTGGAGAGGATCACAGGCTCCCTATGTGGCAGCAGCCCATGCTTGAGAGAGGATCACATGCTCGCTATGTGACAGGCAGCCCAACAGTAATTGGCTCTCGCTGCAGTAAGGCACAGCAGCTGTGTTCTTGCCCAGGGCTGCTCCCACAGTTCTGCAGCTCCACACAGCTCTACAAGATCCCCCTGGCTGACAGTATCACACACGCACGCATACATGGACACACACACACAGAGACACCCTGCATAATACACACTCGTTGCTATCCAGACAGACAGGATGTGCTCTGACTACTGCTGCTGCTGCTGGGGGCTTTCTAATGTCTATCCTCCTGGTATCACACAGACACACATGCTGCCCCTCATATACTGTCCTGCTCTGCTATTATTAGACTGCCTGGTCTGTCTGTGTTGTTGTTATGGGTTACCCTGTCTCTGATTGATCTGTCTGTCTGCCTTCTTTTCCTCTGCCTCTGACCTCTCTGTCCAGTTGGAATGAGGCAAATGCAGATTAATATGTACAAGCATCTATCCTTCCTTACCTCAGTCTAAGACCTCTACCATCCATCAATCACGTAACACCTCTCCTCTTTCCATTTCCATCTCTTTTCCTCTTTCTATTTCTGTTCAGTCCGCTCAACATTTCAGGGAATCATCGTTCAGGGAATCAAGGTCTCCTCTTCCAATCAAGAGGCAAATAATGATTACTGAGAGTGAGGAGGAAGAGGAGGGGGAAGAAGAGGAAGAGGAAGATGAGAGAAAGGGGAAGGTACAAAGTAGAAGGTTGTAGTTCGTAGAAGACCCTGAACAGAATGGGTTGTGTAGTGTGTAGTGGATTTGAATCTATTGGCAATAAAGTCCCATGGTAGTGAATGGAAAAACCCAAGGAGCTGGTCAACTCATCACATGTATCAATCACCATCCCACCCACTGCATCCAATCAGGGACCAAACCTTCCTCCTCCCAAGCCAAAGCCCAAGCAGAAAAGTGAGAGCTATGAGGAGGAGGAGGAGGAGGAAGAAGAGGAGGAGGAAGGAAGAGGAGGAGGAGGAGGAGGAGGAAGAAGAGGAGGAGGAGGAGGAAGAAGAGGAGGAAGAGGAAGATGAGAGAAAGGGGAAGGTACAAAGTAGAAGCTAGTAGTTCGTGGATGACCCTGAAGAGAATGGGTTGTGTAGTGTGTAGTGGATTTGAATCTATTGGTTGTTGTGAGTAGAGAATGATAGCAAATCGGCCCTGTAGTCAAGGGGCAATAAAGTCCCATGGTAGTGAATGGAAAACCCAAGGAGCTGGTCAACTCATCACATGTATCAATCACCATCCCACCCACTGCATCCACTCAGGGACCAAACCTTCCTCCTCCCAAGCCAAAGCCCAAGCAGAAAAGTGAGAGCTATGAGGAGGAGGAGGAAGAAGAAGAAGAGGAGGAGGAAGATGAGGAGGAGGAAGAAGAGAAGAAGAAAACCGTGTTGAAAGGGAAGCAGAAGGTACAACGTACTGTAGTAAGATAGTAGTCTTTTCCATATTAGACGTGCTGGCCTGTCTTCAGGCTTTAGAGAGGGCGGGTCAGACACTGAGATGTCATCTAGTCTGGCCTAGTACTCATGTTTGTATATTATAGAAAAACAAAGGATTTGTTGAGATCTTGGCTTCATTGTTTTAGATGCTTATCATCATTGCAGTTTTGGAAGTCTCATCCAAATAGGCCATATAGTGAATGGATATCATACTATAATGTACAGTATCAGTATAGTAGTTCCTCATCAGACTAGGCCACGGTTTTGACAACAGGTGTAGACTAACAAAATGCTTACTTACTTTTCAATCAGAAATCCTTGTGACCCCACATTACTTTCTCTGCTTTTTATTCATTCATGTTTTTTTGACTCCCTGCGCTCCCCCCATCACTCAGTCAGCCCAGTCACTCACTAATCACTACCCCTCCATCTTCCTATCGCTTCGCTCACTCGCTTCTCTCCCTCGCCTGCCTGCCCTACTTCTGTCTGTCCTCCCTCCCGCTGCAGTCGTACACCTGTCTAATGAAACTCTAAATGCAGCTGGCAAATCAATGACTGTGATTTTTTTAAATTCTCCCCTCTCTCCCTCCCACCCCCTCTCTCAATCTCTAAATGTTCCCTTTTTTTCTAATTATATATCATCTTGCTCCTGTACCTTTCTCCTCTCTTCCCCCTTCTCTCATCTGTCTTTTGTCCTCTCACCTCCTACTCCTGTTCCTCTCTACTCTATTTTATCCTCCTCTCTCCCTCTCTGTCTCTCTCTCTCTCTCTCTCTCTCTCTCTCTGTCTCTGTATCTTATCTTCTCTCTCTCTCTCTCTCTCTCTCTCTCTCTCTCTCTCTGTCTGTCTCTGTATCTTTCTCTCTCTGTCTCTCTCTCTCTCTTTCTCTCTCTGTCTCTCTCTCTCTCTCTGTGTCCTCTATCCTCAGCTCCAGGCTCCCAGTGTGAAGGGCTTTGACTTTGCCAAGCTGCACCTGGGCCAGCACAGTAAAGATGACATCATGGTAATCCAGGAGCCTGGTGCCCCCGGGCCCCCACCACCCATCTCCAACACCAAGGAGAGTGCCGCCACCTCCAAGAACAGTGAGATCCACACCCCCAGGTCAAAAGGGACCTCCATCTCCTCCACCAAGGCGTCCCGCAGCACACGCAGGCGAGGAAGGTCAGTAGCCCCCAACAGTTTTTGTGACTGCGTGCTTGCTTGCGTGTGCGTGCTCCTCATTCACCTCAGCAGAGAGATTCCTGTAGAGAAATGCTTTGAAAGATGTTCCATTCACAACAGCACATCTTAAACAATTATTAATACAATAGATATTTGTTGTCTTTTGTTCAGGGAATTCCTTCTATGCAATATAAGCCAGGTAGAAAATATTAAAGCAGTAACATGTACTTTCTACTGTTGCCCGCTCAGTCGGCACCATGACCTACACACCAGTTTCGGAGGAACCTAACGCTGGCCTCTTCACAGTCACACCACCACAGCTAAATCAATGGTGTCAATATGAGATGGTCTATTCTCGTGAGACAGAATGGTCGCTCTGACTAAAAGATCATTTCTTCTCGCTAATTGCTTTAGCTAGTAGCAGATAAATTAGGCTTGAATGCTAGAGTGGCAGTGAGCACTCTCAATCCGGTGATGAGTGTGATGGGTTGCTGTCACATTGTCACTAATGTAGAGCATTAAAAGAGATGTCTTCCATTCTGGACAGCTGTTCTAAAAGTGTTGGATAGAAATTTAATGATACTGTCAATGGGAATAATACTGGTGATCGATTATGACAAAAAGTTTATTTCTTTCGAAGAAAAGCCATTACAAAAATGATTTCCCCTGATGGATTGATAACTATATTGTTTTGTTCTGTTGACCTATTTTTAAAAAGCACTATTTTGTTCATTAAAATAACATCAAATTGATCAGAAATACAATGTAGCCATTGTTAATGTTGTAAATGACTATTGTTTCAGGAAACGGCAGAGTTTTTAAATGCATTATCTACATAGGCGTACAGAGGAGCATTATCAGCAACCATCACTCCTGTGTTCCAATGGCACGTTGTGTTAGCTTATCCAAGTTTAGCATTTTTATTTTTTTTAACTAGAAACTTGGATAAGCTAACACAACGTGCCATTGGAACACAGAAGTGATGGTTGCTGATAATGCGCCTCTTTACGCCTATGTAGATATTCCATTAAGAAAATCTGCCGTTTCCAGCTCCAATAGTTATTTACAACATTAACAATATCTACACTGTATTTCTGATCAATTTGATGTTATTTTAATGAACAAAATAATTGCTTTTAAAAACGAGGACATTTCTAAGTGACCGGTAGTGTATGTGTGGCACGTATTGTATGTGTTCTTACATGTGTGCATGTACACCTATTTGCTTCAATGACATGGGTGCGCGTGTTTTCAGGGACAGGATCTCTCCGTCGGACAGGGACTCCATGGTGAGCGCTGGGTCCGGTGATCGTGAGAAGGAGTTAGCCGAGGAGAACCTGAGAGCCTTCGCCATGCCCAACGACAGCAAGCAGGCCCGCAAGATCCCAATCAATGTTTTAAATGGCAAGTGTCCATGGCAACATTGGATCACATCCATGCTCTCACGTACACAAAGAGAAGAGGAGGAGGAGGGGGAGGAGAGGGGAGAGAGACAAAGAGAAAGAGCAACTCATGTTGAGAGGTTAAACAGGAGAATAGAGAGACTGAGGAAGAGATACAAGCAACTGATGGATAGACCAGGATCGAAGGAGAGACAGAGAGAGATAGAAGGAAGAGAGACTGGGTTAGTGTGAAAGGGGGGTAGGCCTGTCTAGTGCCCCTCTGGCCTGGTTGCTTGAGTGTGTAAACTGTGCAGACAGGGTTAACGCCAGCCAGGCACAGGCTGAACCTGACTCAACACAGAGGAAAGGTTCCAGCAGTACGACGTCACATCCCTTCCTCCTGCACTCTGCCGTACACACACACACTCACATTGTGTCTTACCAACACACACACACTGCCTCTCTCACACACACACTACCTCTCGCACACACATTCTACCTCTCAAGGCTGCTCCTCAGCATGCTAAACACAGCCTCCGTCCCTTTTCCCCTCAGTCTAAATAGGCTTAGCTGAGGCTAGGAGACCAAATGTTATTATCAGCACTGGCATTTCTTCTTCTAAATGAGTTGCTCTGTCCTCTGTCTGTCCTGAATCTGACATAGCACTCAGAGTAGTGTATACACATGGTCCAAGACCTGACATAGCACTCAGAGTAGTGTATACACATAGTCCAAGACCTGACATAGCACTCACTAGTGTATACACATGGTACAAGACCTGACATAGCACTCAGAGTAGTGTATACACATGGTCTAAGACCTGACATAGCGTATACACATGGTACAAGATCTGACATAGCACTCAGTCCAAGACCTGACATAGCACTCAGAGTAGTGTATACACATGGTCCAAGACCTGACATAGCACTCAGTAGTGTATACACATGGTACAAGACCTGACATAGCACTCAGTAGTGTATACACATGGTCCAAGACCTGACATAGCACTCAGTAGTGTATACACATGGTCCAAGACCTGACATAGCACTCAGTAGTGTATACACATGGTACAAGACCTGACATAGCACTCAGTAGTGTATACACATGGTCCAAGACCTGACATAGCATATGCACATGGTACAAGACCTGACATAGTACTCAGAGTAGTGTATACACATGGTCCAAGACCAGCTATACAGTGCCTTGCGAAAGTATCCGGCCCCCTTGAACTTTGCGACCTTTTGCCACATTTCAGGCTTCAAACATAAAGATATAAAACTGTATTTTTTTGTGAATAATCAACAACAAGTGGGACACAATCATGAAGTGGAACGACATTTATTGGATATTTCAAACTTTTTTGACAAATCAAAAACTGAAAAATTGGGCGTGCAAAATTATTCAGCCCCCTTAAGTTAATACTTTGTAGCGCCACCTTTTGCTGCGATTACAGCTGTAAGTCGCTTGGGGTATGTCTCTATCAGTTTTGCACATCGAGAGACTGACATTTTTTTCCCATTCCTCCTTGCAAAACAGTTCGAGCTCAGTGAGGTTGGATGGAGAGCATTTGTGAACAGCAGTTTTCAGTTCTTTCCACAGATTCTCGATTGGATTCAGGTCTGGACTTTGACTTGGCCATTCTAACACCTGGATATGTTTATTTTTGAACCATTCCATTGTAGATTTTGCTTTATGTTTTGGATCATTGTCTTGTTGGAAGACAAATCTCCGTCCCAGTCTCAGGTCTTTTGCAGACTCCATCAGGTTTTCTTCCAGAATGGTCCTGTATTTGGCTCCATCCATCTTCCCATCAATTTTAACCATCTTCCCTGTCCCTGCTGAAGAAAAGCAGGCCCAAACCATGATGCTGCCACTACCATGTTTGACAGTGGGTATGATGTGTTCAGGGTGATGAGCTGTGTTGCTTTTACGCCAAACATAACGTTTTGCATTGTTGCCAAAAAGTTCAATTTTGGTTTCATCTGACCAGAGCACCTTCTTCCACATGTTTGGTGTGTCTCCCAGGTGGCTTGTGGCAAACTTTAAACAACACTTTTTATGGATATCTTTAAGAAATGGCTTTCTTCTTGCCACTCTTCCATAAAGGCCAGATTTGTGCAATATACGACTGATTGTTGTCCTATGGACAGAGTCTCCCACCTCAGCTGTAGATCTCTGCAGTTCATCCCGAGTGATCATGGGCCTCTTGGCTGCATCTCTGATCAGTCTTCTCCTTGTATGAGCTGAAAGTTTAGAGGGACGGCCAGGTCTTGGTAGATTTGCAGTGGTCTGATACTCCTTCCATTTCAATATTATCGCTTGCACAGTGCTCCTTGGGATGTTTAAAGCTTGGGAAATCTTTTTTGTATCCAAATCCGTCTTTAAACTTCTTCACAACAGTATCTCGGACCTGCCTGGTGTTTCCTTGTTCTTCATGATGCTCTCTGCGCTTTTAACGGACCTCTGAGACTATCACAGTGCAGGTACATTTATACGGAGACTTGATTACACACAGGTGGATTGTATTTATCATCATTAGTCATTTAGGTCAACATTGGATCATTCAGAGATCCTCACAGAACTTCTGGAGAGAGTTTGCTGCACTGAAAGTAAAGGGGCTGAATAATTTTGACCTGACATAGCACTCAGAGTAGTGTATACACATGGTCCAAGACCTGACATAGCACTCACTAGTGTATACACATGGTCCAAGACCTGACATAGCACTCAGAGTAGTGTTTACATATGGTCCAAGACCTTACATAGCACTCACTAGTGTATACACATGGTCCAAGACCTGACATAGCACTCACTAGTGTATACACATGGTCCAAGACCTGACATAGCACTCACTAGTGTATACACATGGTCCAAGACCTGACATAGCACTCAGAGTAGTGTATACACATGGCCCAAGACCTGACATAGCACTCAGAATAGTGTATACACAACTATGATGAGATAGTGCAGAGCTATGCTAAGACTTGAAGTATTTTTTCTAATGTCTGAGACTGTCTCTGACCTTGGTCTATTGAAATGTGAGGACAAACTGCAGCTTATGTCAATATATTTCAAACAGGATTGCATTCTTTTTAACTTCTATCTTGCTGTTTTCCCTTAACTTTGTGGCTTGCAGGAAAGAATAGAATTGGTAAGAGTTATTCTTCTCTCTGTCGGTGTTGTAGGCATGAGGCGTTGTGACTTGTAACTGCTGTCTGTGTGACCGTGATGTGATGTCCATTATGTTGTGATTGCTTTGTGTTGTGCATCTCATCAATCACCACTATTGAGCTGTCACCTCCCAGAGGTGGGGAACAATGAATCTTGAACAACAAGCTTAGACCTTTTTATTGTAGTTCCTTGTAGGCTACCAAACATCTGAATAAGTGTCTAACATTGGTAAACATCAGACTTGTCATCATTACAAATCATCTGGTTAATGGTTAAATGATTCATCCAATTCAGTGCTGATAAGAATCATCCGTGCACAGAGAATGCTAGTTAATGTAAAAGAGAATTTGAGAACATTTGTTCTCATTGACTTCCCTTGCTGAATAAAGGATCTGCCCCCTGGTGGTGTAAAGAGTTACATGACACCTGTGACTTTTTTTATTTAACCTTTATTTAACTAGGCAAGTCAGTTAAGAATAAATTCTTATTTACAATGACGGCCTACACCGGCCAAACCCAGACGACCCTTTGCCAATTGTGCACCGCCCTATGGGACTCCCAATCACGTCCAGTTGTGATACAGCCTGGAATCGAACTAGGGTGTCTGTGGTGGGGCCTCTAGCACTGAGATGCAGTGCCTTAGACCGCTGCGCCCCTCGGGAGCCCCTTCAAACTTCCAGACCTTGCCTGGTTGTGATGTTGACCTTAATCAATCTCCCTGGTCTCCTTCAGGTCCTCCTCCCATGAACGCCCATGACGAGCATCTCTCCTCTGCTTCCATCTTTGAGCATGTGGACCGCATGTCGCGCTCGGCCGACGGCACCCGTCGCCTGTCCAATAAGATTCAGCTGATCGCCATGCAGCCCATGGCTGTCCCGCCCCAGCACCACAGCCCCACTGTCAACGGTATTAACGGCAGAGGGCCAGAGACACACAGCAGCTTTAACAAAGAGGTAAAACACTGACCCGCCCACACACTAACACTCTTACTCAGACATGTATACAGGTTACAGTAATGTCATTCATTACCTTACATGGAGCATGTATAAACAGTATACGTCTGGATCCTCTCTATTCTCCCTCCTGTCTGGACATACAGAGAAAATAGATTTGATGTCAATGAGACTAACCTACAGAGTGTAGAAAACATCAGGAACACCTGCCCTTTCATGACATAGACTGACCAGGTGAAAGCTAGGATCCCTTATTGATGTCACTTGTTAAATTCACTTCAATCAGTGTGGATTAAGGAGAGGAAACAGGTTAAAGAAAGATTTTTAAGCCTTGATTGTATGTTTGTGCCATTCTGAGGCTGAATGGCAAGACAAAATATTGAAGTGCCTTTGAATGGGGTATGGTAGTATGTGCCAGGCACACCGGTTTGAGTGTGTCAAGATCTGCAACGCTGCTGGGTTTTTCACATCCAACAATTTCCTGTGTGTATCAGGAATGGTCCACCACCCAAAGGACATCCAAACAATTTGACACAACTGTGGGAAGCATTGGAGTCAATATGTGCAGCATCCCTGTGGAACACTTTTAACATCTTGTAGAGTCCATGCCCCGACAAATGGAGGCTGTTCTGAGGGCAAAAAGGGGTGCAACTCAATATTAGGAAGGTGTTCCTCATGTTTTATACACTCAGTGAATATACATCATGGTTAAATGAAATATACATTATGTTTGGTAAAGTTGCGTCTGGCCAGGTCTTTCTCACTGCAGTCATGTCTATTATTTAGATCCAGGTTGCGTTGAGGCATAAGTCTGAGATCGAGCACCACCGTAACAAGATCCGTCTGCGGGCCAAGAGGAAGGGTCACTATGACTTCCCTGCCATGGACGACCTGGTAGACAATGGTCTGACCACTGACCCCAAGGACCAGGACCACATCTACCACAAGGCCCAGATGCAGATCGACAAGATCCTGAACCCTGACATCCACATGCCCTCACTGTTCATGGAGCCTAAAAAGAGGTCAGGTTTTTGGGGGGTAGGGGAGGGGTAGGGTGCACACAGGGAGGGGTGTGCGTACAATAGGCAACATGTATCGGAGGAAGCTGCACACTGCAAAAAGTTAAATCTAAGCAAGTCTAAAGATCTGATATTGAGTGATAATTCACTTAAAAAAAGGTTTTCTTACCAAGCTAAATTATCAAATGTCATATTTCAAGATATTTTTAAGATATTTCACCTTGATCGTCTTAAGTGTAGTTTTAATAAAATCATTTTATTTTTTTTACCTTTTATTTAACCAGGAAAAACCCATTGAGACCCAGAGTCTCTTTTTCAAGGGAGACATGGCCAAGGCAGCAACAATCAATACATTACATAATTAAAACATACAACAATACAATACAACAACATGATCCTGCCTAAGAAAAGCATTTACACTCCTCTGTAACAGAGTCCACCATCAATATTTTTTATTCATTCAGTGGCACTAACATATCTAGATGAAGCATGGATTGTAGACTATTCCATGCGTCTGGTGCACAAGAAGAGAAAGCAGTGTTGTCTAATACTGTGAATGTCCTGGGGACTTTAAGTAGCAACCACCTAGCAGACTGGGTCTGGTAACTGCTGGTGGTGAAGGAGACCAGACTACAGAGGTAAAGAGGGAGTTTACTCAAAAGGGCTTTGAAGATGAACACATACAAATGTATCTTTCTGCGCATATAAAGTGAGGTCCAACCTACCATTTGGTACAAGGTGCAATGGTGGGTGAGTGACTTTGCATTTGTAATAAAGCGCAAAGATGCATGATAAACAGAGTCCAGTCTCTGCAAGATGGAAGTTGAATGCATATACACAAGTCACCATAATCAATTACAGAGAGAAAAGTGTCCTGAACAAGCGTCTTTCTATCCACAAGCAAGCCTTATTATGAAAATAAAAACCCCATTGAAGCTTTGTCACAAGATTATCCACATGAATGTTAAAGGACAACTTGTCATCCAACCAAATACCTAGGTATTTTTTTATTGAATATCCAAAACATACAATATACTTGTAGTGAGGCCGCTCAACTACTACATCATACCAGTCATCCAACAGACTCCCATTCAGAGTGACACACAGAAGCATCCAGGGTCAATGCCCTGCTCAAGGGCACGTCGACAGATCTCCCACCAGGCCAAATACCTAGGTATTTTTAGGAAGACACTTTTTCAATGGATAAGCCACCAGATGTGACAATGCTAATATTCTCTGGCAGAGTTCTAGCTCTGGTAAAGGTAATGAATTTAGTTTTTTGTATATTCAAGACCAGTTTTTCAGTGACTGAGAAGCAATCTTGAGCTCTTCAACAGCCTGAATCAGAGAAGGAGCACATGAATATATGACTGTATCATCTGTAACTTTGCTGGTTGCATCCCATTTCCCAAATCATGAATAAAAATTGAGAACAACACAGGAGCTAAACGGAACCCTGGGGCACACCTCTATTAATCTCAAGAAAGCTAGTTCCTAAATTACTTGTATTACTCTTTTTTTGTTGTTAAAATATGCAAAATTATCTGCCAATGACGTTAGATAATTTAGCTAGATAATTATTTTTAAGTTAATTATCACTCTTGTGATATCAGTATGTCTGTATGTTTCTCGTTTTGAAACTTATTCTCAAGAGAATTAGTCATCCAGCTATTTTTGCAAATGACTGTCAGAGAAAAATAATTTTAAGAGATGTTCACCATCCAGAAATGTTTTGTCAAATTTGTTTTGTTGTGATAACTGAACTCTGGAGAAACTTTCAGTGTCTTTCAGATTGTTCCGCATTGCATGCGTTAAGCAGAGTCACAATGAGGAGAAATCTACCAGTGTGAGAGACATTTTGACATTTGACATTTTGTTATGTCACAGCCTTATTCTAAAATGTATTAAATAAAATATTTTCCTCATCAGTCTACACATAATACCCAATAATGGCAAAGTGAAAACAGGTTTTTAGAAATGGTAGTACATTTATAATAAAATAAAATAAAATAAAAACAGAAATAGCTTATTTACATAGGTATTCAGACCCTTTGCTATAAGACTCGAAATTGAGCTCAGTTGCGTCCTGTTTCCATTGACCATCCTTGAGATTTTTCGACAACTTGGAGTCCACCTGTGGTAAATTCAATTGATTGGACATGATTTGGAAAGGTACACACCTGTCTATATAAGGTCCCACAGTTGACAATGCATGTCAGAACAAAAACCAAGCCATGAGGTCGAAGGAATTGTCCTTAGAGCCCCGAGACAGGACTGTGTCGAGGCACAGATCTGGGGAAAGGTACCAAAGCATTTCTGCAGCATTGAATGTCCCCAAGAACACAGTGGCCTCCATTATTCTTAAGTGGAAGAAGTTTGGAACCACCAAGACTCTTCCGAGAGATGGCCGTCCGGCCAAACTGAGCAATCGGGAGAAAGGCCTTGGTTAGGGAGGTGACCAAGATCCTGATGGTCACTCTGACAGAGCTTCTGAGTTCCTCTGTGGAGATGGAAGAACCTTCCAGAAGGACAAACATCTCTGCAGCACTCCATCAATCAGGCCTTTATCGTTGAGTGACCAGACGGAAGCCACTCCTCAGTAAAAGGCACATGACAGCCACCGCTTGGAGTTTAGGCACCTAAAGATTCTTACACCGTGAGGAACAAGATTCTCTGGTCTGATGAAACCAAAATTGAACTCTTTGGCCTGAATGCCAAGTGTTACATCTTGAGGGCACCTGGCGCCATCCCTATGGTGAAGCATGGTGGTGGCAGCATCATGCAGTGGGGATGTTTTTCAGCGGCAGGGACTGGGACACTAGTCAGGATCAAGGGAAAGATGAATGGAGCAAAGAACAGAGCGATCCTTGATGAAAAACTGCTCCAGAGCACTCAGGACCTCAGACTGAGGCGAAGGTTCACCTTCCGACAGGAAAACAATCCTAAGCACTCAGCTAAGACAGCGCAGGAGTGGCTTTGGGACAAGTCTCTGAATGTCCTTGAGTGGCCCAGCCAGAGCCCGGACTTGAACCTGGTTGAACATCCCTGGAGAGACCTGAAAATAGCTGTGCAGCAACACTCCCAATCCAACCTGACAGCTTGAGTGTAACGGGATTCTTCTGTTGAAGGAGAGGCGGACCAAAACGCAGCGTGGTTATTGTGATACATCTTTAATAAAGATGAAAATAGAACAATATACAAAAAACAAGAAACCGTGAAAAAAACGAAAACAGCCCTATCTGGTGTAACAAACACAAAGACAGGAACAATCACCAACATAACCCAACACAAAACAGGCTACTTAAATATGGCTCCCAATCAGAGACAATGACTAACACCTGCCTCTGATTGAGAACCATATCAGGCCAAACACAGAAACAGACAAACTAGACACACAACATAGAATGCCCACTCAGATCACACCCTGACCAAACAAAACATAGTAACATACAAAGCAAACTATGGTCAGGGTGTGACATTGAGAGGATCTCCAGAGAAGAATGAGCGAAACTCCCCAAATACAGGTGTGCCAAGCTTGTAGCGTCAGACCCAAGAAGACTCAGTTGTAATCGCTGCCAAAGATGCTTCAACAAAGTACTGAATAAAGGGTCTGAATGCTTTAAAACTTGTTTTGTCATTATGGGGTATTGTGTGTAGATTGAGGGGATGAAATTTGTAAGTCGCTCTGGATAAGAGCGTCTGCTAAATGACTTAAATGTAATGTAAATGTAAAACAATTTATTCCATTTTAGAATAAGGCTGTAACAAAATGTGGAACTATTCAAGGGGTCTGAAAATTTTCCAAATGCACTGTATAACATATTATAAAAATGCTCCTTCAGTTTGCAAACATGTTAGGGAAACAGAAAAAGCTATCTCCCTTAAATAATAAACCCTGAACAGTCTGATGTCTCTATTCAAATTGCTGGGATTCCATTCCAAACGACCAGTAGATGATTCCTGGCCTACAAGTTTTGATTCTGTCTCTGTGGTTGCCTCTGGAATAGAGCCCTATTCCCTATATAGCGCACTACTTTTGAGTGTACTTCTTTTGAGTGCACTATGGAATAGGGTGCCATTTTCAGACCAAGTGGTCAATATTTGTGAGCTATAGGGAATAGGGTGCCATTTTAGTGTGTTTGTCGATGCGTGTTTTCTCTTCCATGAAGTGAGGGAAGCAACTGTATGTAAAGGTGGGCTACTACTCTGTATTGACATGTGTCTCTCAATGGCAGGGGAAGGCGTTCTCCCAAGCAGAGGAAGAAGCACCAGCTGAACGGCAGCCTGACTGACGCAGACAAGGACCGGCTCATCTCCAACGACAGTGACGGCACCTACAGGAAATACCCTGGGGTCAACAACGTGGCCTATGTGGTGGGTATACCTGTGGAACATATTGTATACACCAGTGGAGGCTGGTGGGAGGAGCTATAAGGACTGACTCATTGTAATGGCTGGAATGGGAAATGGAACAGATTCAAACATATGGAAGCCACGTTTGAGTCCGTTCCATTTATCCCATTCTATATTCCTTCTATAGCTCCTCCCACCAGCCTCCACTGGTACACTCACACAGACAAAACATACATCAATATTCCTCCAATGGAGATCTCAACCAGAGCAAGGATAAAAGGGGGCTTTAAAAGTCAGTGCCATAATGTTAACAGAAAGAGATGGTCCGAGTCCAGACGTAACATACTGCACATTAAACATGAATGTTCATTTCCCCCCTCTCCTCTCTTAACATTAGTAATACATTAGAAAAATTCAGTCGCTTATTGTCAGAGTTAGTACGGTCAAGAAAATCCTGTCATGGAATTTTAAAATAGTATTTTCCAGGCCTGGAACATTTTGGGAAATGATCAAATCTGAACAGTTTTGGAAAAGTCGTGGAAATTCATTTAATCATTTCTGTTAATGTTATTTATTTTATCAATCAACTAAAAATCAACATATCAGCCATGGTCAGAACGACACCTCAGCAAGATGAGTGGGCCGTCGGACATTGCAGCATCAGGTAGACCGAGCCTATAAAATATGATACAGAACAGCCTAACGATGTAGCCATTTTAAAACAAATGTTGTACCTTCTAGTTAACTGATAGCATGTATTATTGTTTTCGTCATCTCCCCAAAAACTTTCCACCGACATCACAAATAAGGCCATACAAAGTAGATGTACTTTTTTTAACGATTCATATGATTAATTTAAACAATTATTTTTGACAAAACAAACAATTCACTTCGCCATTGTATTAGTTGGGATTCGGTTCAATCGTGGTGACTCTAATCATTTGAATCAAAATAATTTTTGATTATTGAACATTAATTTTAGGAAAAATATTAGATTTGATGATGCCTCCATTTGATTTGGGCATCCAGTGTATTGGTATTGGCATCAAACGTATTTGGTCGTAATGTTGCAGTGTTTTACATCACGGGTGGTCAACCATCATCCAGGGGCGCTAATGGGTGCGCAGGGTTTTATTCCTGTCCCCCTCTGACAAACTACAATTTAGAAATGAGCTTCTCAACCAGACCTTGATAAACTGGCTCTGATGTGTTTGAGCATGGCTTGATCAAAAGCCTGCACAGCCAATTTCTCTCCAGACTGAGGGTTGACCACATGTGTTTTATACAGTTGCCTAACATGTATTCTACTTTGGGGAGGGGTTGTTAAGTTCCTTGCTCAACAACAGGAGAGGGTATGGGATCAGAGAGCAGGCGCACAGTGTCTATCACATTACACTTACTTTTGTATACGTACATAGAGACGCCGCCAATCGTTGGTCATGGAAATTTGGTTAAATGTCATGGGGAAGTCATGGGAAAATCATGAAATTCCATCTCAAAATGTGTATGAACCCTTTATTGTTCCCAGTCGGACCCTGACCAGGCCCCAGAGTCTGGGACCCCCTCCCCCAACGACGACGTGTTCCTGGGCCCCATTTCGCCCCCCCCGGGGCACGCCCCACCCCCGCCCCCCTACATGCCCCCCCAGCCCTCCATCGAGGAGGCCAGGCAGCAGATGCACTCCCTGCTGGACGATGCCTTCGCCCTGGTCTCCCCCACCTCCCAGGGCAGCACAGCCGGCATCACCCTGCCCGGTGTCAACTCCAACCCCCCCAGCTCCAGCCCCCCACCTCGTAGTGGAGCCCACCCTTGGGGTACTTCCTACCCAGCCCTCAGCCCGTTCTCCTCAGTAAGTACTAGGCCTTTCAATAGACCTATTGATTACCTAGCACAACTGTACTGTAAATGTGACTTCAGCCTGCTCTGGAATACTCTAGATATATGTTCTGATTTAAATGAACTCTGATTATATTAGAAAGATTTACAATATTATATACACTGAGTATACCAAACATTAGTAACACCTTCCTAATATGGAGCATCACCCCCCTATTTGCCCTCAGAACAGCCTCAATTTGTCAGGGCATAGGCTCTACAAGGTGTCGAAAGTGTTCCACAGGGATGTTGGCCCATGTTGACTCCATTGCTTCCCAAAGTTCTGTCAAGTTGGCTGGATGTCCTTTGGGTCGTGGACCATTTTTGATACACACAGGAAACATTTGTGTGTGGAAAAACCCAGCAGCTTTGTAGTTCTTGACACAAACTGGTGCGCCCTCTAAATGGCACACGTACACAATTGTCACACGTGTGTGTGACTGGCACACGTGTCTCAATTGTCTGGAGGCTTAAAAATGCTTCTTTAACCTATCTCCAACCCCTTCATCTACAATGATTCAAGTGGATTTAACAAGTGACATCAATAATATTTTAAAATTGTTATTTAATTAGGCAAGTCAGTTAAGAAGAAATTCTTATTTACAATGACGGCCTACCCTGGCCAACGCTGGGCCCATTGTGCGCCACCTAATCACGGCCAGATGTGATGTAGCCTGGATTCACCTGGTCAGTCTGTCATGGAAAAAGCAGGTGTTCTTAATGTTTTGTATACTCAGACGAAGGAGCAGTATATCATAAATGATGTATAGGAATCAGGGAGTTTCCAGTCCTGATGCAACGGCTTCAAACAAATGCCAACACTATATTTATAGTGGATATGCCATCGCTTTACCAATTTGTAAGTCGCTCTGGATAAGAGCGTCTGCTAAATGACTTAAATGTAAATGTAAATGTAAATGCTTTAGATTTACACCGCATTCCTTTCTTAAATATAACACTGTCTGCTGTTCAAAATTCATTTTAGGGCATTTGAAGCAAGACCAGAACATATATGCTACAGATTATAGGCTATTTGATCAGAGCAAATAGTCTATTCAGCTGCTCTAAATAAATTATTTTCTTAGACCGTTCCTGTTTTGTTTTATAAAGTCATTTGAAATGAATTCAGAGAGTAAGAGCTCTGTCTAAAACCAGCCCAATGTATAACCAGTTAGCCAGCTCAGGTGTAGAAAGAGTTCTGAATTCCTCTGTTCTGGTTCAAATTACATCCAACAGAAACCAGAAAAGCCTT